>NC_089321.1:19357769-19592769 GCF_036669915.1 Pocillopora verrucosa | reverse complement strand
TCGATAGGAAGTCTTATCACAACATCATGCATCTTTTTCGTCGTCTTCTCATATGTGATTTTGTATTGTGAGACCTGACGTCAACAAAGGAAGATAAAAGCACAGCAACTGCCCCAAGAGGAAGTGGAAAGATTTTCCAAAGAGAACAAAGCACTCAAAACAACTGTGTTTGTAGTTGGTGCTGTTATTGTCTGCCTTCTCCCACTTGGTTTCTGTCTGGTCGTTTTAACAACAGGCCTTTCTGATATTTGCCCCATCAACGAGCCACTCTGGCAAACCTTTGCGATGTTGAACTCGCTGGTTAATCCGCTAATTTACTGCTGGAGACAAAAAGAAGTGAAAAGCTTATATTGAAAGTAAGGAAACAGGTTGTGTATCCACCTATCCAGTGAAGAAGAGAAAGACCGACATTCTTGCTTATCATTTATGTAAACTTATGCATTGAAATTGACCCGATAAACGAAACTCGTTTGTTATTGCTTATGTTATCATTATGGCAATAGCTTCTAACTTGTATGCATTTCGACTGAGCTTTAGATAAACGAAAAAGAAAAGCAAACATGGCCATTTATAGCGAAGAATGTTATGGATGCTCAGCCTTGCGTACATGAGAATTTTAAGCATAGAAGCTCCTAAGGAAATAGATAGGAATTGCACCCGCGATATGTCATACTGAAAAAAGATGGCCAGCGCAAAAGGCGACACAGCAAATATTCCTCTGGACGTTTGTACTGATCAGTATCATCATTATCATCGTCGTTTTCTCCCTCACAGTTCCCCTGAACGTGCTGGTCATATTGCCCGTGAAAACAAGACCTCGACTCCAAACTAACAGCAACATTTTGCTGGCCTCTTAAGCGGTGACTGACGCATGAAATGCTCCTCTTGGTCAGCTATCGTATATTCTGAGGAGAATACTCCAATCATCAGGTCTCAACAGCAGTGAAACAGTTCAAATTTTGCATTTCAGTGTTATGGCTACATTAGTGATAGTTTTATGAATTCACATAATGTTGGTTGGTTGGTTACTCTTGAGAGACTTTTTACCATCAAAATTATTATGCAATGCTCAAACTTATTCATTGATGATAACATATGGATGGCAGAGCCGAATTGTAGTTTGGATAACCAATTTCACATATGGCATTTTCATGCGTTAATGATGTATTTAATTCTACTTTCTATGGCTGGCTTTGCCACTATTTTGTGTATTGTTTTCGTTGCTTTCACTCGTATGATTTCATAAAAAGGTAAAAGCACAGCAACTGCCTGAACTCGAGAAGTGGTAAGATTTACCAAAGAGAACAGGGCGAACTGTGTCTGTAGTTGATGCTGTTATTGTCTGCCTTTTTCCAACATTTTATGTCTATTCTTTTTAGATACGGGCCTTTGTAGTATTTGCCCCATCAAAGAACAAGTGATACAAACTTGCAGCATGTTAAACTCGCTTGCTTATTCACGGATCTACTGCTGGAAACAAAAAGAAATGAGAGAGAGCTCGTATTTAGAAGAAGAACCCAGATCGTTAATCTAGCCATCCAGCAAAGAAGAGAAGTAAAGAAGAACTAAAAATCCTCATAATTTTATTTGCACACTTTGCTCACTAATTTTATAATCTCCTTTGTTGACGTTTCATAGGAAAACTATATTTTAATAGAGTTGATTCGTTTACCACATGCCACATTCTCGAAAGTATTACTACAAGTTCTGTACTATAAATTCTGACGTATTTGATTGGTAATATTCCTCAACCTTTCTTTTTTTATCAAACAAAGCTACCTTACATGAATCCGGTTCTTCACAGTTCTATGTAAGCAATGTTTGCAACTGAATGTTATCGCTTTGTTTGTATCATATAAATGGAAATATTAGTTCCTGTTTAATGGCCGCCATACAAAATAGGTGTTATTTTGTCGACAAAATATTTCGTTTTTTGTTTCATGAAGCTTAAGGCCAGGAAATTCTGATACGAGTATATGATTATAAAACCAATTACACTCCTCAACAAAATTTATGAAGTCCTCCCTAATTTTAAATTTTAATTGACTTCTTAAAAGACCTTTGAATGATTTTTCCAAACCTCCCCAAATTTTTATGACGAATGTTATTTATATTTGAAAGTGATCTTGTTTATTCCATGCTATTGTCGTCGCCTTTAAACGCTTTTAATTGCCTTCCATTTATGACATTAATTTTTAGGGAAACTTAATAATTTGACATTTGAAGATCATTAATTATGGAACGCGATCTCTTTAATAGGCAACTCTAAAATTGGTAACTTGTGGTGTCAACACGGAAGAGTACAGGAAATTCAATTAAGTTTTTTTCCCTTTAGAACAATTTCTCTATTCCATTGTCATATTATGTCACATTTTTTCTGTTCTTGTAAAGTTAGCATTTGACACCTAACTTGTCGAAAGGGCTGGTACAAAAGTCATCTTGATTGTGCTTAGTGTGTGTTTCTTGCGTCCGATCCACCGCACACTTAGAACCGAATGGCGTTATTGTTGTTTTTTGTTTTCTTGGTTTTTTTCCTTCCTTTTTTCAGTCAGCTTATAATCTTACTGATCGTATATCGGTGAGCCAGGAAAAAGGGGAGGTGTGAGTGATTGTCAGCCATCACAAAAACAAGTTTGATTCGCCAACTATGAAAAGTAATAGAATTTTCTCAGAAAATATTGTGCGAAAAACGCCTTCTTAGCCAGCATTCTCTCCTATACTTTAAGTCAACCCTGTGTTGTGGAATACCTCAATTTCTAATTGCTCTCTTGGCTTTGATCTCCCGCCTAAATAATCGTAAGAGTGTAACCATTAAATGCACGAGAGCGGAGGGAGGATATGCGGTGGAAAACCGATGCTTCATTTGGTTTAAAGTTAAGCATTTCCTAAGAATAACTTTTCAGTCCATATTTACGAAACAATAAAACAAAGCAAATCTGCCATGAAAATGATTAGTGCATTATAATCAAACGGACTTCTTTCAAGCTCTGCTAGGAGTTAATCCCATAATGTAAAATCGTGAAAAAAATAACAGATCTCGCCAAATGTGTTTTTATTAGTCGAAAATCTTTACAGCCTTCGCGAGCCCAATTTTTGTAGAAGCGATCACTAGACAATAGCCTCTATTTGGCGCGAAAGTATTCACGGATGTTTGTCCGCTGACATCAGTCTTCTCGACGCCTTTCAGGTTTTTTTTTTAAACTTCTCGACGGTATAATGAACTTTGCTTTATATCGAGCTAAGTATTCACCTCAGCGTCGGTTGAAGTAACAATAGCAGTCTCAGCATATTCAGAGCAAGAAAATTTATGGAAATGAAACCGATCTCAATATCAAAGTATTCGAAGGATTAGTTCATATTTAGAGCGAAAGGGTCGGAAAAGGAACACTTTTTAAAAAGAGCGCTTGTAATGCTGTTGAGAAAATGCATAGAACTCACAGATTTTTATTTAAAATTTTTACCCGAATACACTGTTAGGGTTATGCTTGATTGTTTCTAAATGAGTTTACTGGTTTGCGTGTGTTGAACTGACTTTGGAAAAGGGGGAAGACATTGATGAGAAGTTTATTTTTAAGTATCTTGTGGGAATAACTGTATAAAGATTCAATTGATTTTTATCCTGATGCATGAGAAAAACGCAAGTGGAAACATCAGCAACTGATGGTCTCAGCGGTACATCAAAGTCGTAATCACAAAAAAAATTTGACAAGTTATTCGAAAAATTGAGTTCTTTCTTATCAGGTTCAGTATGTCAGGTACAAGACAAATTTAGTTTAAGATAACTTTCAAAATCGTTAAAAAATTCCCCGCAGAGAAGACTAAATGGCTACAAAAACTTTAAAAAGCCATACAAAAGAAAACAAAACAACCACAGTTCAATTCAATTGAATTATCTTAAAGATTCAGGCAATTCATCATAGATAAGATTCTTCTTCATATTCTCCCATTGCAACTTCGTCTGCCTGATATTACTTATTTCATTTTCCTCTAATCAACCCAAACTCATATTTTGTGATTTCCAACGAAACGAACAACTTCGTCAACTATACAATGGATACATACGCGAGAAAAAGTCAAGTGGAAACACATGTACATGAACATCAAATCGCACTTAACAAGCTAATTCTGAAAGAGTCGATCTATGCTTTTGAGTTGATTCTCATTACACTTTAAGTTAGCCATGTCAAACAACTTTGACAACCCAATCTAACATTCAATTAGGAATTACTGCACTTCAGGCGCAATAATGGCTAACATGTGCATTCGAGATAAAAGTGGGTCGATCAGAGCCTCAAAACAGACGCTACAAACGCTCCAGCAATGGCTAGTACAGCAAATTTTTCATGGGAGGCTGGTCACATTATCATTATCATCATCAACAGCATCAGTGTTCCCTTCACAGTTCTACTTAACGTCCTCGTAATAAAGGCCGTGAAAACAAGACCTCGACTCCAAACCAACAGCAACATCTTGCTGGCCTGTTTAGCGGTGACTGACGCATTGACTGGTCTCTTTGGCCAATCTTTGTATATCCTGTGGAGGTTATTTGAGTTATTTAATCTCAAAAGCAGCGAAACAGTGGAAGGTTTCCATATCGATGTCATGTCTGTGTTACTGATTGTCTCATGCCTTCATCTGATATTGGTTACTTTCGAGAGGCTCATAGCGATCAAGTTTGCGATGCAATACTCAAACGTAGTAACTCACAATAATATAAAGATAGCCGTGACAGTATGTTGGTTAGCTGCTATTGCAATTGCAATTTTAAGAACAGTAAAACTTCGTGTAGTTTTCATTTCTATGTTAGTCCTCGTCATTTTTTCATGTATCGTTTTCGTCGCCTTCACCTATATGATTTTGTATCATGAAACCCGTCGCCACCAAAGGAAGATAAAAGCACAGCAATTGCCCCAAGAAGAAGTAGAAAGATTTACCAAAGAGAACAAGGCGCTAAAGACAACTGTGCTAGTGGTTGGTGCTGTTATTATCTGCCTTCTTCCTCTTAGTTTCTGTTCTATCGGTTCAATTTCAGGCATTCTTAATAATTGCCCCATCAGCAGAAGATCGAGGCAAACGTGCGTAATGTTAAACTCTCTTGTCAATCCAATTATTTACTGTTGCAGGCAAAGAGAAATGAGGACGTTTGTATTTGGAATAAGAACCCAGCTTGTGCATCCAGCTTCTGAGTAAAAGGGGATAATTTGGCAGAGAAAATCAATCTTAATAAATCTTGTAAACTGATTTGATAGGACAATAAGTCATACGATGAAAAAAATCTCAATAACTATGCGCTTTTTTCATCGTTTCATGTAAATATTCCTCTTATCGTGTATTGAGAGACTTGAACATTTCCATTTCACATGCACTTGTATCTATAATTGCTGCATCGCTTTAGTAGATGTTGGTTACTTTCTAGAGGCTCATGGCGATCACATTTATGATGCAGAACTTAAGAATTAAAACAAATGTTATCATAAAGAAATGAAGGAAAGTAATTTAGATGATAGCTCTAATTTGTGAGATTTTTAGAGTGATAGAGAAGCAATCGTCAATGTTTCGCACAACAAAAGGCCTGATTATTATTCCATGTATCAGACTGCAAATGACTAATTTGAAACATGCGCTTTCCGACTTCTTGCTTCTTTAATTTTCGTTTGGTTACATCACCTTGTATTCTCAATTTTTGTAAGTGTAATTTGATGATTGATGTTGCATTGTTTAAAGTCATATGCACGTTAAACTAGAAAGCTGTAATGTTGGAAAAGACCAAAGCATCAGATACAGGCACATGCCCTTTGTTAGCCAAATCATTATAATATAATTATATTTATTAATTTACAAAGCGAAGATATCATTTTACCATTTTCAGCTGTGCACCATAATGTTAAAAAATAAAGCTGAGCTAGTTAAAATTATCCATTTTAGTAATAGTACAATAGATGATATTTAAAAGTATTAATACTGATAATTAATGAGCAACTCGGTATACTATGTACAAAGTCTTGTGTGTCAGAGCAAAGCGGTGAGTGGCCTTAAACGAGAGCAATAAAACCTTGAGATCTATTACCATCTTAACAGGTAACCAATGCAGAATTTCATAATAAGGTGTCATATGGCAAAATTTTCCTTTTTTAAACACAAGAGGAGCAGTCGAGTTCAGAACTCTCTGGAATTTTTCTAGCTGACATGCTGGTAACTCACATAATAAGCAATTATTGGATGAGTTTTAGCATGATATCATGAATTAGTAATGCCGAGGTCTGAAGTATCTGCCGAAGCCGAAGGCCGAGGAATACGAAACGCAGACACGAGGGTTGATCATTTACGATATCGTGCGAAACCGAATTAAATTATTGTTCTATTATAAATTTTCTTTCAAAACAGTTAGCAAATGGAGACTCTTCTCTCTGAGTTTGCTAAAATTTTGAGAACACTTCATAGACGAGGGGCTTAGAAAGTAGTAGACTTTGAACTCTACATGATAACCCAATGTCTGCTTTACACACACTTGTCTAAAGACTTTATGCTCAGAGTCAGAGTCTTCACAGTAAGTCTATTATATAGAGAATAATACATGGGCGCGCGTATAGATATGGAATTTCTCTTCTCGTGTTCAACTCGATAGCTCATGAGTGAGCGCAGAGAAGAGAAAATTCATATCAACCGTGTATTATTTTGTTTATCATATAAACACAATAGCCCTTCACTGAGAAGAAAACCCAACTTCATTAATAAATGAAAATAAAGGAATCGACAATCCCCGAATAACAATAGTAGAGTGCGTTAGCGCTAACTCTTAAGATGGACAGAGGAGGTCTTTCAGGTAATCGGCCAAAATCGGCCAGTGGCAAATCTTCCAGTTGTCGATTTTCATTCTCAGCCGAGAGAAATGCTAACGTAAAAAAAACTGTAAATTGCTGTAGTGTTTATGAAGTGTTGATGGTGAAAATAACATTTTCAGAATATATGTAAGTGTGATTTGATGATTGGCGTTACACTGTATAAAGTCATAAGTAAGCTAAATTCGAAAGCTGTTATGTTGGAAGAGATCCCGCAGAATTCCATTTGGTATCTCATTATTTCAAAGAAAATCATCATACATGCTTAACACTAATTAAGAGTTCATTTAAGATCATTTAGAACGAAACAAACCGAAAAGTCGCGTTAGTATCCATCAGTCAATAACTTGATGTTCAAAAACTCTTTTTCTTTCCGTTTCTTTTGCTTACTTTATCTTTCTTCTAATCAACTCAGACTTTAGATTTTGTGATTTCTAACCAATTAAATACGATCAACAATTAAACAATTGATACATCCGCGAGAAAAAGTCAAGTGGAAGCATATGAACTTGAAAGTGGCGATCGATCAAATGGCCCGAATAAAAGATAATATCCAACCGGTCGATCTCTGAAATTGAATTACTCTTCAACTCACCATAGCGAAAAAAAGTGACAGCCTCATGAATTAGGAATTATTGTACTTAATGTGCAAGAAAAAGTTGAGAGGGAACACTTGCACGCCAGCAAGACGATCAAAGCCTCCAAAAATCCAAATATTGATCAAAAGTTTCAATTGATCTTCATATGCGAGTCATTTAACTAAAAATATCAAACTTTTCTTGGCAAGGAAACGCTTCAAAGATGACTAGTTCTGCAAATGTCCCACTTGAGCTTAGTTTTATTATCACTAACATCATCAACATTATCACTTGTCCTTTCACAGTTCTGCTCAACGTCCTCGTGATACATGCCGTGAAAACAAGACTTCGACTCCCAACCAACAGCAACATCTTCCTAGCCTGTCTAGCAGTGATTGACGTATTGACAGGTGTCCTTAGCCAGCCATCGTATGTTCTATGAAGGATAATCCAACTACTGGGTCTTAGTAGCAGTAAAACAGTTGAAAATGTTCATCTTAATGTTATGGTCATATTAATGACTGCTTCATGCCTTCATCTGATGTTGGTTACTTCCGAGAGGCTCATAGCGATCAAATTTACTATGCAATACTCAAACGTTATAACTGAAAATATGTTTAAAATAGCAGTGTTAGTAGTTGGGATCATTGCCTTAACAATTGGAATTTTAAGGATGATAAAATTAGATCAAGCACTTCATCCTTTAGCGAGCCTTATCGCAATTTCTTTTATCGTTTTCGTTGCCTTCGCATATGTTATTTTGTATCATGAGACCCTCCGTTACCAAAGGACTAAGAGCACAGCAACTACCCAAAGAGGAAGTAGAAAAAATTTTCAAAGAGAACAAGGCCCTTAAGACAACTGTGCTTGTAGCTGATGCTATTCTTGTCTGCCTTCTTCCTGTTGGTTTTTTGTATTTTTCTGATTTTTGCAGGGCATGAGAATAAATGCAGAAGCTGGAAACCATGGAGACATACCTTTGCCACGATAAACTCGCTTGTTAATCCACTGATTTACTGTTCTAGACAAAGAGAAATGAGGAAGTTTATATTTAGAAAAAGAAAGCAGGTCGTGGCACTTTAACTACTAGAGAGGCCTGGCTCTTAATGGAACCCGTTCGAACAGAGGACAATTCACAAGCTAGGAGGTTATATATTTAGTTAACAATCCCCAGCCTCTTTGGCGCACAAAACCACTCCTAATCGATCCCGCATTAAACTTGATTTTCAGAGCGAATAAATGCGATAGTATTAATTTTTTTCAATTGGGTATATACTATATATACATGTAGTTCTCAGCTCTGCTCAACGTTCAAGAAACCAAACATACAGCTGATGGTAACAGATTTAGCATAACGTCTCGAATATAATCGCAATAATTTGAGAATTTATGGTTCCTCCAGATCTTTTGACGAAAGTAGCATGGTCATGACTTTTCGGTGCCTAGATCAATATGCCACAAGCTGGAAGCTTCTTTTCGCGCTAAAAATGTTTATTTCGTTTTCAAGTAATAGTTCTCCAATACTTGGCAATGACTAATCTATCGCGGACTAATTAATCAGTAAGAAATACAGTTTCATACGGAAGTCCATAGACGAGTGACGTGACAAAGCTTTCAACAGACTAATCTGAATTTTTCCAACAAGTATTGAAGATGCGCCACATGTGAACAACGTTGCTGGTGTTGGTTTAAAGAACATATCTCAACGTGGCCATATATACTCGAGTGTTGTTGTTGTCCTCGACAGAAATTTTAAGAACAATGCGGTAAAGAAATGTCCGAAGAAAGTCTGCTCTCATCACGGAGCCCACAGAGGCTAGTTTTATTTCGGAATCTTTTATTTGGAAGCCATTCGCGACTTCATACTGAAAGCTTTGTCACTTATCATTAGGAAAGGGGGGGGGGGGAGAGTCACAGCCTCCCACTACTTAAGTTTTCCCGCTTTTCCTTTTTTGGCCCCCCTACCTCCCGATTCCTGCCCTTCATTGTATTACTCCCGTCTTCAGATTAATAAAAAGAATCAGAAACCTGGGTTTTTGGTAAGCCATGCCAAAACTTATCATTCTTGGCAATTCGCTGACGTTGCATTTTTCCTGGGCAGTGGAGGTAACTCCCACAAGATGAACATCATTACAGGCCAGCTTTCACTGAATGGTTATCACAGTTTGACCATCGATTCTATCATCTCATTATGTTATAAGTTAGACTTCATATAGTTGCCGAAAGTTGCACATACATTTATACACCAGTATTATGCAGAAACGAAGGCTTCATGGGATGATTTTTCGAAAATTCATCGAAAGATACTGAGACTGAAAAATGTATATAGCCTCGGACGACATTTGACCTAACTCACTTCGTTCGCTACAAAATTTCAACTGTTAGAGCTCGCGAGATACGCGATTCACACTGATCTATCTCGTAACCGACTTCGATACGAAAATGTATCATCTTGACGTTTTCTCCCACTTAAGTCAGACATCCTCTCTCAACTGAGTAATAGACAGCTACAATTGATCACCTTCTAAACTTCCGTGTTGGCAAGAACTATTATTGTACTTCTTGAAGTCTTCTATTTAACACAGATGTTAAAGAAATAAAGCTACTCCAAATTTTGAATAGATCAAAGACATATTTTACAAGATTAATCTCATAGGCCTCAAGGCCTTTGAGATTAATCCTATCAAATGTATCTGCAAATGTTTCCTCTTGATGTCCTCTCACATTCAGATCAAGCCTCTCTTAACAGTTGATTTATTGTTTCAGAATTGTTTAATAACTAACAATAATGTTATTACACTTAACGCGTTCGTTTTGGCAAGAACAATGGATTAATCTCAAATTTGCCATTTCATCCACGTTATTGAAAAACTGGTCATCAAATGACCTAAAATTTGTACGTGTTGTAAAATATATTTATAAGATTAACCTCTTAGGCCTCAAAGGCATATTTACTTGTAGTTCTGTGCTGAAAAAATAGTGCAAATTGCCGAACTTTTCCTTTCACGACATCATTTTCTAACTTCAGGAATTTTTTCTGGTTTGCCGTGGTTGAATAAGGTTTGTTCATAAACTAATTGTGAGACACCAATACTACAAAATATTGGCTTTTGAAATATTGTTTTAATAGTTATTTTAGAATTTCGAGGTAAAATATGGTCAATTTTGGTTGTTCGATGAATGAAAGCAAACTTCAAATGGATCTATTTGAACAAAGTACGCGTTTATTTCAGTGGTTCGATAAGAGGCTAGCTATTCAGTAAGGGTGGTTTGCTTCCTTAAATTTTGCCAGGATTACAATGACCATCTGGGCAAGATTTCTCTTTCACCTCGTACCCCACGATGTCTATGCTTCTTTGACAAAAGAAAAAATAAATTAACTCTCTAGGAGGCTAAGGCTTTGTTTAACAAAATTGGAAGTTTATGCGGAAACCTTTCCGCAGTTTCTGTTACAAGGTAAATTAAACAGCGCGAACTTCAAAGGTTTGGCAGCTGGACAACCGACGTTTACTGAGTTACAAGATCTACTTTCTGGAAAACCAGTCTGCCAATACAAAAACATTTTAACCCGACGATTTTCGGAAAATGTGAGCTTCAAAATTTCTTAAACATATCTTGGTTAAAAAATAGGAAAACAAAAAAATCTGCTAAAGAGGCCCCGCGATGGTTTGGAAAAGCCACCAACAGCCACCCCATTCAAGCAAAAACTTCATTTTTCAGTAATTCCTTGTGAGAGAAAGGCGATATAATTAAAGGCTTGTGCAAATGGCTTCGTGTCACAGTTTTCCTCAACAGCATTCAGTGATCGTAATGCACGCGTTTAGATGGATTAAGTAAATACACAAAAGCAAAGTACAACCACGTGTATTCAGTACATATAAGATTGCAATATTGATCAAAAAAAATATTGAAAAAGGTCTAGGAAAAAAAAAATATTTTACTCCAAATTTCAAATCATAAATTTTGAAATGTGGTATGTGGCCGACCCAGAAGCTATTGCTTCCTTTACAAACGAAATTAAATCTTCAATATCAATTACATATTATGATTAATATTTTTGAAAAACGTCTGCAGTAACTCCCCTCCTTTTCTGTTAATTAGATAATCATTACTTTTTGATAGAAATGGACATTATTTGATACCAATTTCAAGGAAACACCACCATTCACCATTCTCAATCCAAGGTCGTTTGTCGGAATTTTCTTGGATTATGGTGGCTAAAACACAAAAAATCCGAAAATCCGTATCACTTACAGACAGTGACGTTCAAACTTTCCTAGAAGGGAAAGAAAACCAGTATACGAAAGAAAAACCGAAAGTTGCGTATTCAGTGGCTTCGGTAATGGCATTTCTTACGGCTGAGAACGAAAACCTGGAAGATTTGCCACAGACCAATTTGGCCGTTTAACTGAAAGATTTATTCTGTCGGTAAGGACGAAGGCAGTGAATGAGAATTTGGTAAATTGAAAATTACGCCCACGATTGTTTTTGTAATCATGATTCAACGCATTTTTCCATCTTGAGCCTTAGCGCCAAGCCATGCACTGTGCGACTTTAATTCGGGAATTGTCGATTTCTTTCGTTTCATTCACTAATAAAGTCGGCTTTTCTTGTTAGTTAAAAGCTATAGTGTTTATATGACAAACAAAATAATACATGATTGCTTCTAGATATGGAACTTCTCTTCTTGTGTTCAACTCGAACAGAAATCCCATATCTACGAGCGGCCGTGTATTATTCTCTATTTAACTATTTGATTGTCAACGTTGCCATTTACATTCACTTGACAGCACTTGGTAAAAATTATTTCAAAAGCTTTTTCTGACATTAAAGAAGTTTCTTCGCAATTTTTGCCTGTCCTATTAAAAACAATTAAAACTATCTTATTCAGCAACGTTAAGAGGCAATATATCGTTTTCCTTCTTTTCATATTCCACTGTGTGCTTTTTTTTTTCTTTCGGTGAATTTCCCTCTTTCATCAAATTTTCATGTGTCACTACCACGCATGTCGTCAATTGAAGTTAAAATGACCTTTCCATAATGTCATAGCAATAAAATAATGTGCTCACTGAAACGGACCATCAATTTCATTTATATTTCAGAGGCCAACCAAAATCTTTCAAAGGTAATCAAGCCTTAGAGTCAAAGATTTTCGGAAAGCAGTACCTCGTAGATCTTATTTAGTTATCTTGATAATGATTAAACGTCAATTAAGATCGTATGGTAATGATTATAATTCTTCTTAAAAAGCAATTAGGAAAAGGAAGTGATATATAAGGGCCAGAAAAGTAAGAGGTTCAGGTATTCATTACAAGAATGGACATTCAATCTATTCTGTACAAAGCTCTCATTGCAAAGTTACCAGCCGCTTAATCATAGTCCCTTCTGACATCTTTTTGGCGTCCTTTCTGGTTTCACAATTGATTTTTGTTGATTTACTATTCTGATGCTGGAAATGCTAAGAAGTTCAAGTACTTCTTTTGAAAATGAACATTCAGTCCACAATACAAAATTGGAAAGCTGTCATAAAAGCCCAAGAAGCTGCTTTATCAATGGGCTTTCTCACATCTTCCACCTGTCCGAGCTTTTCCTTTTTAGAACAGGCTTTCAGTGACTTTTCTTTCTAGAAAGTGTTTCACATAGAACCTGCTGATTAAAAAGTATACAGAAGCTCGTTGTTCCCCATTTGTACACAATAGGCCTCCAAAAGGGAAGGACAAACTACGACTTCTTGATTTAAAACTAACTCACGTTCGCCTTTTTATTTTCCGTCCCAAAATTGTTTAACGGGATTTTCCCATAACATTGGTATAATAGAATCGATTGTTATGCCCGCCCACTATTTCAAACTTCCATCCTTTAGTCAACACATGTGTGGAATTACTTTGACTGCGAAGAGGGAAAATTAGTTTTTGAGCGCTTTTAATACAGTCGGTAGACGGAAAACTGTCTCCAGCCACCTGAAATTCCTAAAGTTATTCATAAAAATAGCCTATGTTTGTCTCGGCAATCCATGAAGCTTTTTGATCATTGGAGTTTTAAATCTATATTGTAGGCTGAGGTAAATAAACGATACACAACTATCATGCAAATGTCACATGTAAAAAAATAATGAATTACGTGTACTAATCTTAACCTTTGACTTTATAAGAAACGCCACAATTTTTATATTTTAAAGGCCAAAGAAAAACTGCAAATCTACTATAAACTGTAATATAGTTTCTAGAGAAACTGTAAACTGTAATTCCGCGTCGGCTGGCATGTCAAACAGTAGGTTTGTTTCAGTTTACTATATTTCGATAAAAGTAAGTAACCCACGGTAGCGAAATTTGAAAAGCTTACGTTCCCACTAATCATGTAATCACGATGTTAATACAAAATAACTTTTCTTTAAGTCCAATAGAAAGTTAGCGATCGGAAACACCAGCTTTCAAAATTCACCGAGGCGCTTGACTCACTTTTATCAAAAATCTGGCATAACATATTTAGGCAAACGTTCTCAGTTAATATTGTCCCAAGCCAGTAGACAGACATAATTATTTTAGTCGATTAAGAGACTTACATCCCGGAAAATATTGAAAGGAATGCTCTTAGCTCTTTTCTCGCCTTTCCACTGCCTAGTCAAGGAGCACTCTGCGATTTTTTTCGTTTTTCCAGTTGCTCCCGATTAACAGCTTTCTCCTTGGCGCGATATTTCAGTTAATTACCTGGTAAAACATACTATGAAATAGAGCTTCTTCTTCAAAAGTTAAACCATTGCATTCAACTCATTATAAGTTGGAACAGATAAACTGTATATCCTAGTTATTTGTTGATTTTTAACTCTTGCGACTTATTACAACTTCGCCAGATGTCCTTAAGCTCAATGTTTTCCTGCGTTTTTCGCCGAGTACTTGTGTATCTGCAACGTGTTGGTAGTAGGTTCGTTTCCCTTGTACAGCGCCTGTTGAATGCTTCTCCGCGCTTGGCACTTGCTGCACATTATCCCACGATGGTAGCAAGGTGATCACCGGGGCTTGGCATTGGATGAATTTTTCCTCGCTCAGTTCGGTCCTTCTGTCCTCCGTACCGCCTTTATTTAATGCAAGCTAACCGCTCACAGTCCATTGTATAACGTAGTTATACCAAAATTTGCAAACTCCAGGTCTAACCGAAGTCATTTCACTCTCGTAGGATCCCAGCAGAAACGGGTGTTGGAGTGCATCCGGCCAAGCACCTCCATGTCATGTTCAGAAAGATGAAAGTCGGTGAGGGAGATGTTGTCTTTAATATGTTGAGCCTTAACAGATTTTGGAATAACCCCTGGAGAAAAAACAAATTTCCTAGCTTTTTCGTCTCTTTATATTAGTGGAATAACCTCTGGAGAAAAAGGAAATTTTCTTAGCTTTTTCGTCTTTTTCTTTTTAAGTGAAATGACCTTTTCTCTTTTTGACGTTCGTATTTCGTAAAAGCTTTCAACACTAAAAGCATTTAAATTCACAGGACTGAACATGGAATCCTTGAGGACATGTGTATATGTTAGTTCTAATTTGTCCTATGCGTGGCAATGGATTGTTATTTCCCTTTTTGAAACAAATCAATTCAGAGTCCGTCTACGAAGGAGTTTCTCGTATTTTTCTTAGGAATGTGTTTCATAATTCCTGAAAACCAACCTCTCTAGACCTCAGAAATCAAGACATCGACATGAGCTTATAAGTCTGAATGGCTCGTTAAAAGAAAGCCAGTAAGGCCGTGAAACGGGCATCGAAGCTTCGAGTGCAGAAACAGGCATTTTCTGTTTCACGCCTATCGCACCTTCGTAACTCGTTTTCGCGACTCCGCCGGTCATTTTTTCGGCTCGCTAGTCCCTTTCGCGGCTCCGTCTGTATTTTTCGCATTTGTCCGTTGGTCTTTTTCGAGGCTCCCTCGCTCGCCTATCTCAACCGCACACAAAACCAACGGCTACGCTTATTAGGAAGTGGTTCAGTAAACAAATGATAACAAATGAGACTACTCGGTAGAGATCATTCCATGGAAAGGGCACGCGAAAGAGTTATATTCACGAATTGCGATACATCAAAAAAACCAACGAGTGAGCATTTTGATGCATTGCCAACGCCAGCATCACCAGCACTTTCCATGGTATGATGTCTTTATTTCATACAAACTGAGATTTAAATTGTGAAGTACGAAGCGAAAGGCTGTGAAAATACATCCTTCGTCCAATCATAGACACGAACGGTAGTAAATCTCAGTATGTACGAAATAAATAAACAAACTTTAGTTGCTCACCAACATCGTGCTGAAGAGCCCATTTCAGAAGCACTTGAGCTGTTGATTTTCTGTACTCTGCGGCCAGGGTACACACAGTTGGTTCCTCCAAAAGCTAAAAACAATTAATAGTGAAAAATTTGGTCAATAAAACTGATGTTTTAAAACCAACTTCACTAAATTATCAAATTAAAAACTGAATTATCATTTTGGGCTAGAATTTATACGGAAAGAGAGAAGGCAAAAAAATAACATATAGAACGTGTGGTGAGTGAACACTAAGTGTTCATATTATATTAGCAGAGCATTCAAAAGGAAAGGTGTTGAAGGGTGCTCTTCCATTGATGTTCATCAAAGTTTATGTTGGCTGATGGGCCATCCTAGAGACAGAACAAATAAGACCACTTCATATACTTTTCCTTGACCCAAAGAGGTGTATGCTTGCAACTGAATTCCTTTACTCTTGCAGTATTCAAGCAAATCTTTCTGGTAAAGCATGGGATGGAATTCAACCTGTGTAAAATCAAAACATGTTGTTTTAATTACCATTAATTTCTTCATTGAAGAAATTTAGACAGAATAAAAGCGACATGGCAATTATACTAAAGAGTGTCCAAGAATTCTGGAAGATTAAAAGAGGTAAACTATTGAAAAAGGTAAAAATATTTTTAACAATTATCATCATAATCTGTTTTTAATTTTCCTTTGTTTTGTTTTGTTTTGGTTTTTTTTTTTTTGGAGGGGGGGTGGTGGTAGGGGTAAGGATGTAAAATTCTGGTTAACTTTTAAAATTGTGTCAAAGGTGCAATGGAGCTCTGTACAGAAGGACAAATTCTAAGTAGTCTTGTTAACAGAAAATAAATCAAGTTACACAGTCAAGTAAAATACCATGTGTTTATCAGCTACAACCTACCAGTGACTAGGATGATGCTCATCATTTAAGGAAACACATACACTTCTTCTGAGACCACTAGAAGGTCATGTTCCCCCCCCCCCCCCCCCATACCCACTTCTCCAGTTGGGCTCACTTTGTGGGCTATACCATGTTCACAATCATGTCACATGATTAAGAGAATTTGGGCAGGTCTTAAAGGTTATTCAAACCTTCAAATTTTCTTTCCGTACAGTGTGACATGGAAAGTCTATTGAGTTGACCAGAAAAAATAAATAATGATAATTATATATTTCAGTAACAACAAATTTGGTTGCATATGATCGAGGCATCAGATTAAACATAATGCCTACTACAATCATTGTCACATAGCTCAAAGCTTAACCTTGACAACTCCTAAGATATAACCAGTAATTTCCCCTTCTTGCTGTTCAATATAATTTGTTGTAAATCATTAAAAACAATTTAGTGTCGCATTAAGATTACTCATTCCAGACGATCAGTTAGTATCTTCTACTCTGTAGTTTCTTTGATAAGGTATGGATATTTTAGATAGAAAATGAGTAATCTTAATGCGACACTAAATTGTTTTTAATGATTTACATCAGACCTAGGAGTCTATGAGTTTTACCCTTTAACCCCTAACCCTTAGAGTGGCTTGCATCTAATTTTGAGAATATAGAGAAACGATCTTTAACTAAGAAGCTCTTGATTTGTTGAACATTTTCTCCTTATCACCACACTTGGAAATGTATGGAAAACAGCACAGAGAAGATGCATACTGATGTTAAGGTGTGAAGGGCTAAGTACCTGAAGAACAGCAGGTGTGACTGTTGAATACTGAAGAAGTTCTTCCAGATGATCTACAGTGTAGTTTGATACTCCAATTGACTTGACTAAACCTGCAAACATTAACACACATTTAAAACTAGTTGACTGATGATCCTTCTGTAAAACAGAATGTACAGACACATTGTGAATACTTGTACTGTGCCTCAAGCTGCAACTGTTTTGGGTGTCATGGTGACTACAGAAAATAATGTGAAAAAGTTGAAGTTCTGTCGCTGACTTTTATACATTTTTTTTTCTCCTTTGCTGGCCATGAGACAACATTGTATGACCTTCCATTATCAATTACTTTGATTCATTATGGCCATCTTGCTTAAATCCTAGTCTGGGAACTCATGAAATATTGCAAAAGCTCTCTTTCTCAATTTCTTTTTTCTGGCAACAAAACATTTTCCTTTGCCAAATATTTCTGATTCAAAGCTATGTCTTTGTAGAAGATTATGCCTCAGCTGCACTGTATCTCCTTGTACTTCTTCATCTTCATTTGGAAAAGTTAATAATCTCGATTAATTGCACTCATTCCTACTGTCATAATCCAAATAATTGTGCCTCTGTTTGTGGTTGTTGTAAAACTTTCTTTATTTGCATTCAAGCTGCAATAACACCTTTCAGCCATTGTCATGCGCATATGTTTGTTCCATACTGATGCCTATCCTGTCATATTTCTAACAGGCAGCCACAGGTAGCCTAGCAAATACTACAGTTGCAGTCAGGCTCTGTAAGATAAGGCTTTAAGTGATATTTAAAAGTCACCAACCAGTGCTGTAAAGTTTCTCTAAAGCTTTCCAACTTCCTTGTCTCAGCTCCGCATTCCTAGGATCATCGCTCTTGCGTTTTTGAACACCAGGCCAATGTATAAGATACAGGTCAAGATATGCACAGTCTAGTGCCTTCAATGACTTCATAAAAGCCTTTTCTGTGCTATCAAAACCATGATCTCTGGGGGCTACCAAAAAGGAAATTACATGAACACATCAAATCAATCACAGGAAAATCCCCATAAGCTCAATGATACATGTAATTTCTCTATGGAGGTATTACTGAATGCTGAATGGTCTTCTTAAAATCATTTTGTCAGATGTCATGTTCAGTGTCCAGTTATTTATCCTTTTATAATCTTTCTTTTTTTTTGGCCACTACCATTGATCACAAAAGAACAAATTGTGCAGGGTAAAATCAATTTCAATCAAAGCTGTATAGTTTTAATGAAGACTGGCTCCAATACAAAAATTAACAAATTGGGTATGTGTATGGGGCACCAAATTAAACCAGTCAATATTCCCTTTGTATTTCTGTGACCCAGTTTATTTTTTATATGGTCAACTTTTACTTTTTGTATGGTCAACTTTTCTTTTAATAAGATAAATTTTTACTTTTTATATGGTCAAGTCGAGTTTTTATATGGTCAACTTTTTACTTTTTATATGGTCAAGTTGAGTTTTTATATGGTCAACTTTCTACTTTTTATATCAGTCAGTGTTAAGGCAGACTGCAGATTTCAGACTGCAGACTGCAGACTGGGAGTTAAGTGCAAACCAAGGGTAAAATGCAGACTGAAGACTGCCAGGGGTAAAAGACAGACTCGGTTCAAAAACAACCCGCTTCCCCAGAAAAACTTCAAGAGTGACCTAGGATTGAGGCTGCGTGAGTTGTGAGAGGCTGACAATAATCATCATGGCGATTAATGTTTCAAACTTCAAGTCCTCAGATGGTCTTGGCATTAACATATTGTTTTAAGGTAAGAACAATTAGAAATGTAACTGTTTGAATATGCAGTTTACAACCAGCTAAATACATTTTCCTTATTCATATAAGAAATAAAGAGTTCTGCTGAGCAACATTAGGTAGCTTTAACATACATGTAGCTCATGCATACTTTGTTCAGCCTTAAAAGTAGTAGCGACAGACGTTCATCACACATCGCCAATTTCGATTACTTGGACAATAAAAACCTGTTTCTCGTACCTTTGTTTTGTGCTGAAAAGGTAAGTGTGATCTTGGAATGGTGCTTTGTATCAGAAGCTTCAAGATGTTCAACACTTTGCTCTTGTGCTTCACAATCAGGTCAATACTGTGGTCATAAACGGAACCAAGTCTGCATTTTACCCCTGGTCTGCAGTCTACAGTCTGCATTTTACCCTCAGTCTGTACTTTACCTCCAGTCTGCAGTCTGCAGTCTGAAGTCTGCAGTCTGCGTTTTACACTGACCAATATAAAAGTAAAAAGTTGACTGTATAAAAAGGAAACAGTTGACCATATAAAAAGTAAATTGGGTCACAGAAATACAAAGGGAATATTGAATGGTTTGGCACTCCATATATGTGGGTGTTTTTTGAGGATCTGTAGAAAAATTTGGCATTTTTTAATATTATGAGATTCTAAAGGTTAGCACTGATCAAAAATCTTACATCTTAAATAACAGCACAACACTTACACAGTTTACTTGTCAGAAAAATATCAGATCTGGAGAGACCATACTTGGGCAAAATGTTTTTCAGTGACTCCCCAATATCTGCCTCATTCTGGTATACAGCAGCAGTATCTGATTAAAAAAAATAACAAAGATGGGCTATCAAGCCTTAGACCAATGCTGAATTATGGGGATAAATGATTAGCAATAGTTTGGTGACTGAATCACACGCTAGCAGAAACAGCTTAAACCTAAGATCATTCTGCATATTCTCCACACTGTTCTCTATACATTTCCTATGATACTGACATGGAGTATAGTATGGAGTATAATCAAGAACTTCTCCAGTGGGTGATCACTTCTGTCATTCTCATGGACTTAATGTTTGATTCAAGGGTGATGGTGTAAGGAGAAATGAGGTGCCATCACTCCAAGGGATTAAAGGGTGAATATGATTTCAGCCGCATTTAATTATTAGGAGAATTGCAATTTCCCCTGGATGGGATGCTAAACAATGTCAAGACAAATCCTTCAGAATATAATGTGCACCACAGGTTTCTCTCATAGTTCATTGTGGTACCTATACCAGTAAAAGGTGTGTGAGTCAAACTGAAAGGGTCAAGTGTCTCAATCTACCACAAGACATCAAAAGGTCTAAACACCAAAATTCTCCCAACTAACTTCACAAGAACTGGTTGGCAGACAGTATAGAGAATTCCTAAAGAAATCTTGGGAATGAAAGGGTTAACAATGAATGCATGATTGTTTTGATCTTACCAATGAGCCTGTAGCCACAGTGGATTGCTGTATCAATAGTTCTGTGAATTAAATCTTCCCCTGACACTTGTTTCATCTGAAATGTTCCCACTTAACAGTACAGCAAGTTATTTGTGAGATATACTTATACTGCATGTGAACATGTTTGAACATTTAGTACACAATATGAAGTTTCATGTACAGATTTTAACTTGAGCAAATTAGGTTCATATTCCCTCGCTAAATGTTTTGAATAACTTCTACAAATGTGTGATTATTTAATTACCTTGTTCATTAAAATGAATACTTAACCCTTCCTACACTAACATTAGCCTGCATATTCTTCATACCCTTCCCTATACATCCCTAAGGTGCTGATGAGGAGAATTTGTTTCATAATCCAGAACTGCTCTGGTTGTTGACATTTCCTTTATTCTCATGACCTTAATGTGTAATATGGGGGTGATATTGTAAGGAGAAATTAGGTGCTAGTCATTCTTTGGGGTTAAAGGATTAATAAATGGGTGGAATTTCATATTACATCATTAATGTACGTAACAAACTTACATCCAATCCCCGGTATTTGTTGTCCATTATTTAAAGTATGAACTGGCAACATAGTTTATATAAAAAGATGTCAAAAAATCTGCATCAATAAAAATTGAAAATATAACGATAGAAAGTTAACCTAACAAACTTAGTCCGGTCAGCATTTTAACACCATAAAGCATGCGTTTCATGAGCCCTTTCTGCGTATCCGTCCAGCGGCTGCCCCCAGTAAGCGGGAAAATCAAGAGGAAATAACGTGTAACTTGTCACTCTTTGTACATTTGCATGCGAGACACTTCAGGATTATTCGCACCTTTGAACAACACAGGATACCCGTCGTGTTTATCAGAATGTAAGGTAAGTACACCTATGTTATAATTTTTTAGATTTCGATGGGAAATACGCGACTAGAGGCGGAGAAGTTGAGTAAGTTGGCTTCCTGTCTACGAACACTTCAGACCTCGTGTAGGTACGATGACGAGACAAAAGTTTTATAACAACCAAAACATAATCAATTGTTTCCCGAATACAACGATGATAAAGCGAGTATTTCCTGCGTCAATGCATCGCCTGTTTTTTTTCTGAGGGACAGTGTATGTGGAAGATTACGTCTAGCTTCTTAAAGGCACAAGTTTTATTTTTTTCGTTACGAAAGTCGAGAACCTTTTGTTGTCGTCGCGGAGATCCAAGGGAACATAGTTGTTTCCGGTCGCGGAAATGAAAACCATGGAACTAGAAGACAATGTTGTTTGACAATGCTTGGTTAATTGTATGTTCTACTGAAATGTTAAAGGGTATAGAATGAATGATTTGCAGGTGCGAGCCCTAGACAACAGGATTGCACGGTATATTGCATGAACTGCTACTCATTTGCAAAATGTATTCTCGCTGTAAATATGACCTCGTGTTGGAAACTGTCATGACTTTTTGTTAGCAATAGAAATTTATCGAGTCTAATCCCATTTCATTACTGTTATGACGATCGAAAGCTTCATTTTTTAACCATTCTTTTGAACAGAAACGCGAAAGTGTTTTCTTCAAAATTCGTATTACTACATTTTTACTCAAGATATTTTTAGAACTTTTGAATTGTTGCTCTACTAAAAAGACATTGCCTAACGCAGAACTTTTCGAAAATATTTTCAAATCCATAAGTCAAAAAACCCACATTCTTTTGTTAATCTGTGTCGCAGTAATTTTACTGTAAAGTATAGAAAATTCAAAACACGTTCAGTTTGGAAGACGTAATATCCTCCTTCGCAGGAAACACGTAATCTGCTCTCTGAAGCACGTCCAATGTGAAATATACCTACTACTGCCGGCTTCGCTTCAGCGAGTTCATCACGACTGTACAATGCGGTATTATTTGTTTTCTGTCAGGGAATAACAATAAAAGTGCTTGACATGTTCATTCTGTAGTCGCAATAAATATTGCGATTCACTTTTAAAGCAAGCTCGCTCAGAAACTGACTACTCACACTACTCACGGGGGATGTAATTTAGTTATTTATTATCGACGTGTGCGAGTGACACGGCTTTGGCTTTTGCGTGGGAGTCCGCTACGCCTCAAAGTTCTGCTGCATACAGATATTTACGTCAATTTCATTATAAAATGCGTGTTGTTTTCGTTTTTTTTTTTCTTCTTATTTTCGTGGACAGAATTCCGCGGTCCTGTATTTAAATCCATTTTTATTTGTCGCTTTATTACTATTGTCTTGCATGGATTGTCAACTTTAACCCCGCGAGCATCACTTTGAATGTCGATATATTTATCTTTATTATGCCGTTCAGGGCGGTTTTTCAAGGAGTTTTTCCAGAGGGTGAAATACAGCGTCACCATTGAGATAAAAGCTGCCAAGTAGTTCCTTCATGTGCTAATCTTTGTTTTTAATTATTAGTAAAATCTCCTTTTTGTGATATTTTTAAGTTTGAAAATAGATTCTTCTGTAACCCGCTTATATTACGGAGGTGAAATTGAATCTCTTTGGGTACCCTTGAATAATTTCCGCGAAAGAGGCTGTTTGCATTTATCTTGTTATTAATCTTGACTGCAATTTTTTGTTTCGAATGTCTTGAAGTTTTCACTAAGAGGTTTCGTGCGCCAAATCTCTATAAATAGTACCATCATCTAAATATAGCAGTTTGTTCCTCAACAAACTAATCTTGGTGACAGTGCCTGGCGACGGACAATGGAGAAACATTCGACGTCCTGTTCCTGCTTTCAAGGAAGGAACAACTGAACATAATTAATGGCAATAAAGTTCATTTGCGTTTCGATTTCAGATTTCTTGCAAAAGGCAGGAAAATAAGCATTTACCGGTTAGAGCTTGGATTAGATTGTTTTAAAGCGGAAACCGCATTGATGTTCCTGTTTGTGCAAATTGAAACCCCGGTTATTTGTACGTTCGTTTGCTGTATCAAGACGCTCTTAGATTCCGTAATGTCATGTACAATGCGGCATGATATCTTGCGAGTGACCTTTAGTATTGCTCTGACTGGATCATCAGGCAAAACGTCTGTTAGTGGCACGAGAAAATGAATCCTGTTGATCAAATATCGTGATGCCCTTTCCCTTTCGAATGCCGTCAGCTTTAGCTCAGAATAATTCTTCCTAAACCAAGGGAACAAAGGCTTTAGTGTGCATCTAAGTTTCTGAAATTTGCAATTCGCAATCTGTGTCAAATTTCTCCATCCTTAATCGCCTTCGCTCCTTTATGTCATATCATAACAATTACGGAGGTTTTTGATCTTACCAAACTGGTACGCAAATTGGCTTTTGATCATGTTACTCTACATTACATTGCTTTGAGGTATGATTTCGCTGAAGTAATATCGAGTTTATTTTAACATTTAAATCTAGATGTGTGACGCGATGTTAAGGCCCTTCCTGAAAGGGCTTAATTTTCTAATACTTAACGAGCTCTGCAAGAGTTTGTTTAGCATTCAAATCATGTATCGACCTGTATCCTGCTGGTACGTTATCAGATACTTGACTCATGCGTTTGGTATTTTCTTCCGCTAAAATAGCGCCGTTTTCCTTTTACGCTGTATTTATGAATATCATTGGCCTCTTAATTGCCCCTGCACGTTGTCGTATTCCAAAAATTCAATACTACATTAATTTTTAGGGTCATCATATAACTAACTGCCTCGGAATAGGTCGGAAACTGTTCGGATTGAGTTCGGTACCTGTTCGGAGAGCAGTTCATGAGCTTTTCGGGACGGATCAGAAAAATCTCTGAACCAATTCCATGAGCTTGAACACGAATGAAACTTATTTTTAACAATTTACCAAGAGATTGAAGGATGAGACAAATATAAGGGAATGTCCGAGATTCCAGTTGTTATATTTATGCGGTAATTAGAATACGTGACATCGTAAAAGAAAAGTCTTAAGGAGCCAATAGGAAC
Organism: Pocillopora verrucosa; assembly: GCF_036669915.1. Taxonomy (NCBI): domain Eukaryota; kingdom Metazoa; phylum Cnidaria; class Anthozoa; order Scleractinia; family Pocilloporidae; genus Pocillopora; species Pocillopora verrucosa. Next base: position 19,568,235 of record NC_089321.1, on the reverse strand, counting down.
TCAAAATAGAAACAAGCGCGGGAAAATACGGGTGACCAAATTTGATTTTAAGAATCTGATTGGTTGGAGACCCATCAAAGAACTAAGTCAAGCAAAACCACAGAAATCCCGAATTGCTCCAAAATCTGATCAAGCTTTGCTCTTTTCCTACAGCACAACTTGAACTCTCCTGGGTGAAATGCCGAAAAGAAAGCGCGGAGTGTGGAAGCGGTCTTCGTGTAACCCAAATAGGGTTCCCTCGTCCACTGCTTTTGTGAAGCCTAGGGACGACGAAGACGCGGTGTCCATCTGGGTCCAGTGCGAGAGCGAGAGCTGTCAAAAATGGCGCCAAATTTCAGCCGAAGAAGCCGAGGGCTTAGGGGACAGCGCGTGGTATTGCTGGCTCAATCGTGACACGCGTTATAACAACTGCTCCGCCGTGGAACAGAAAGCCAAGAAACCCAAGCATATGAAATTCATATACAGTCTGCTTCCCCAGGGAGAAGTGGTCATGGCTAAATTGTCGGGTTACCCGCCGTAAGTGTCTAACTGATTTGCTTACGACTATTATTGTTCCTTTAACTGATTGAACTTGCATTGAACGCAAAAGCTCAGCGAGAGGCGATGAGAAGTGAGCAAGCTTCAACTAGACGAAAGCCTAGTACCTGATTCTAGGTCGAATTGAAATGTTCTGGTACCAGTTCTGGGCCCATTTGTATAAAGGGTAGTTAACGCTATCCAACGAATCAATCGCTATCCAGCGGATAAGTGATTGCAAAACGTATGGTGTTATCCACCGGATAGACTTTTATCAAGTGGATAGCGCTATCCAACCTTCGAACAACTGGGACCTGATTTTCTTAACAGGGAAAGGAAAACTAGAGAACCTGGTGGAAATTCTCTCAGCAAGGACGAGATTCAACGACTACGTGTTCTCAAACATACAAACCCCAGGTCGGGAAATCGACATCTAGACCCAGCGGTCGGAAGGAAGTGCTCTCACAAATTTGAATGTTGTTAATGAGCCACTGGCTAGTAGGTTGTGGTATTAGAGGCCTGGTGTAGAGTCTTTGAGTGAACCAACTTCTTGTTCCTGTCTATGATATCTATCACCCTTTCTTTGTTTCGTAATTTTCGGAGATTTCTTGTTCGTCCAGCTCATTATTTAATTTTCTTTTTAACAAGTTGGCCAGGAATACTAACCCGTGATCCAACTTGCGGCGAGTACTACGACGCACCGCTGGACAAAGAGAATGAAATCACCCATTATCACGTAGAATTTTTTGGTCAGCCTCGTTCACGTGCATGGCTAGTGCCAGCCCGCGTGCATCCGCTGCGCTCCATGAACGAGACTAAGATGGTTCCTCAATTCAGAAAGATTCAGGGAAGGCAATTAATTGAACTCAAAAAGTCGTACGAGTTTGCGCTCAAGGAAGCACAGAGCTCCCTTAACACGACTGCAGAGGAGAGGATAGAGACGTGTCACTTCAAATATGTTGAGGGTGAGTCATTGAAGTGATATGCCTAAAATTTTGCTTTGATGTTGAGGAGAGAATACAACCCAGGAACCTGTAGACTGGAGCAATTTTTATCATCGCTGTGAAAACTTTGTGAGAATTCAAAGAGTAACCTAGGCAATCGGAAATTGTCGTCAAATCTCCTAAAAATGCGGCTATAGATACCACCATTAAAAAAAAAAACTACACAGTAACCTGATTGCATAAAACTTTAAACCATAAAACAAAACTTTAACGCGTGCTTCACCAAAAGCCTTCGTTATGGTTAGTGCCAAAAAACGCCATTTGAGTCCAGAATGCCTTTTTGAGTAGCTTATTGTTCAAACAGTTTGTCAAGATTTGGAAAAGGAATAGTGGGACTTGATTTCTTCATACTAGCCTCCAAAGCAGGATGTTTACACATTTGATTAGAATTTTCTAACGGTTCGGTTCCTCTTTGGACCCCTCAAAACAAGGTCAGTGTCATGTACGCTTTTTGCTGTACTTAATGGTGGGGATAAAAGTTGTGTGATTTTTGGAGCACACTTCTCCTCAATGACGATCTTCTCATAAAGGCATCTCAAACTAATGTGCCAGACCGTATTGTAGTGACGATTTTCTTTCTGTAATCTTTTTGAGAAATCAATACTTTTAAGTTAAGAGATATTTTTATTATCTGAATTTTTGCAATAAGTTTTGAACGTGTTATGACATTCAGCAGAGAGAAAATTGGGCTTGATCATGATTAAAATCATGAACATAGAGGAATCCACATGAATTGTAGCAATTTAGTGGGATGATGAAACGATCCTTCGTTTCCAGGGTTCAATCTCTCCAGCAGAAGAGAGAGGACGTTGGAAACGAACTCGCAACTTAGTTGGTTCGAGCATTACTGAGGGCTCTCGAGGTAAAAGTTCATCTCATATTTCGTTTTCCTTGAACGCATTTTACAGAGGAAGACAAACCCAGCCCTGTTGCAGTTAGCTTGGAGAGAACAGCTCCAGCTGAAAGAGTCAAGGTACCCGCCAAAATTCCCGCACGCCGTAAAACCGATACTCCGTTGAACTCTCCGACGATTCCTTTAATGGCGAGTGAGCACTTTGGTGTCGAGCAAGAATGCTTGGCAAATCCAGAGTTGAAGGTATGTAATGATTGCGACGAAGGATAACAGATTTATAATAATGTAATACCAATTTTCTCCATTTTTAGTCACCCTTGCTCTTTCAATGAATTTTTCGTTCCTCTTTTGTTTTCTTCTATCTCAAAAATGTAATACATATTTGAATTCCCTTGCGGGGAAAGAATTTTTGCACGTTGCAGAAAATATCAAAATATTTTTCCACAAAATATCAAGAAATAGTCCTAAGGCCTAGTTGTTCGAAGGCCGATTAGCGCAAACCCAAGGTTAAATTTTAATTTCGGGTCATTTTATTCCCTTGATCAAAAGCCTTTTTGGGAAAATTTTCTCTATTCTTTAAAGAGCATCCAATAACAATATCCTAAACAAAAAGAATTATACTGAATTTGTTGTTAAAGCTTTCAGATCTGAGATCAGATTTCACACCAATCCTGGGTTATCTTAATCCAGCTTCGAACAACCCCGCCTAAAAGTTCAAACCTGGCGCTTGTGGGCAATGGCACTTGTTGCATATTTTAAAACGGAAGTCAGGAAACGTGAATCAATTACTCCAAGTCGAAGCTTACTTCTAAACTTCCCGTGAAAGTAATGTGAGATAAGAGACTTGTCTTTTTGTGACCGCTTATGAAGTGAATCAATATGAGGACGACCACGCGAGACGTGGTGAAGGACAGTCTAGAAACAGAATGGGGTGCAGGGGTTAAGAACCTGGAGTGAAGCAGCCATTGCTACAAAAATAGAGCAGTCTGGAGATGTAGAGAGAGCAGCTCCAGCAAGATGGCTTCTTCTGGCTCGTAAGCTGATGTCTTTGGGTAAAAAGTATTTTTTTCTCAATTTTACTGTTTTCTGACTGTAGGAAAAAGAATTCCTGGAGCGTCTGCAGGCGTTTTCATCAGAGCGAGGAGTCACTTTACCCAGAGCACCAGTCTGGCGAGGAAAAAGCATCAATCTGTTTAGATTCTACAACTTGGTTCAGCAACGTGGTGGATTTGAAAAAGTAAACTAGCAGGCGGTGTGCATAAACATGTTATGTCACCTTGTTTACTTTTCAACGGATAAGAAAGGGTCGTGATGCGAAAAGACTCCAAAAGTGGAGTAAGCGTGATCAAATGATCAACATTTCCAAGTTTGAGACGACTAATGCTGATTAAATTGCAATATTTCTGAACAATATGAATTTTCCCATTTTTTCCTCACGATTATTGATTTTCTAAAAAATTGAAACAGTTGCGCGAAATCGCATTTAAACGAAAGTGGCTTTAAAATAATTGCACTTCCCAACACTTTTTATAAGGTCATCGGTTCGCACCATGCGATTTTTTTCTCCCGGTTGACGAGGTGACACGACACGTCTATGCATGCAAAGTGCTCAGAACCTACAATTGAACGTAATAAATTTATTGGTTTATTTATTTTTCATTTTTCTCAAGGAGGAAACTAAGGATCGTAATTTAAAATAATCATGGTTGTCACAGTTCTGGAGAAAGTCAGAGAAAGATAAAATTATTTGAGATCAGGAATAAGTCAGGGGATTTATTGTTGCTTTTTTGTTCTGTTTGTCTGTTTTGTATTTATGACTCATTATCTGCAATAACATTCAGGTCTGTCAACGCAGATTGTGGGACGAATTGTATAACGAGTTGGTAGAGTTGAATGAGATATATGAAGGAATAAGCACGCCTACACAAGTTTTCTACCAAAAGTAAGTAAATGAAATCTTAGACCACTTACCTTTCGTTCGTTCTACAGTTTGTCAGCCCCCCCCCCCGCCGGTCTGTCTATTCGAAACTTCGTTCCTTCTTGCTCTTATTCATTTGTTTCCCCGCACTCCTTCCCTTGTGCATTTTTTACGTCCATTCTTTCGTTCATTTATTTGATCGTTGGCTCATTCGATCTTTGTCTCCCCCTCAGTTCGCCGTTCTTGATTTTTTTGTTCGTCTTCCTTCCATCCTTGAATTCTTTCCCTCGTCTATTCAATAAGAACCAGGGGATGGACGAACGAAAACACACGAACAGCAAGACGGGAACGAGGGAACTAAAGGGTGGACATACGAAAAACGACCGAACGATGATCGAGCCAAATTAGGCGATCAAGCACACAAATCAACGAGGAAACACAATAGATGTACATGTTATCATGATTGATAAAGGAATAGACTCTACTTCTGTTGTTAATACTGCGTTGACGATTTTAACACCTAGATCTTTTTTGTTTATAGATATCTGATGCCTTTTGAGCATCATCTTAGAAATCAAAAGACAAGTGGTACGCAAATTTTTATCTCATCTCATTTAATTTATTTATTTCATTTTCTTTTCTTTTCTTTTTTTTGTTTTTGGTTTTGTGATTCAACTCTGACCTCCTCTTATCAACTTGACTTCGACTGACGCCCATTCACCACGTTCGGTTTTTGTCTTATCTGTTTGAATTTCTCAAAAGTTCCAATTTGTCTTAGACGATGTAACCAGACCGCCATCTCAGGCTAAGTGGCCAACCTGTAAACCAGTCTGCCAGTGGAGAAGGACTTCCTGCTCGTCAGCTGTGGACGAAGGTACGTTGCTGTGAAGGGACTGCAACACCATATTTTGAGTAAATTTTCGTCTCTTGTTAAGATTACTGTCGACCACTAGGGGTATGTTTTTGAAAATTGTCTGTCATGGTAAAGGAAAATAAATTTATGATCAGAATTAATTCTTATTTTAACGATTTGTTAGCGCACGTAAGCCCTTAAACACAAATTTGTGCACTAAATTGAATTACCTGCCTTCCTGTTTGCACGCACGACCAATAAACCGCGCAGTGAAATCAGCTGTTGTTCTGCAAAAGGGAGTTTGACTTTTTCGATATTCCCCTTAGAGAATCTCCTTTAAACTCTGTGAATGAATCATTTCCCGATCTTCATTACTTAAGGAGGCGTAAAGGAAAAAGTACTTGGAATATCGAAAAAACCTCACTAATTTTGGCGCATTAATAACCAATTAACGTTTTGGCTAAATTTTGTAATGATCCGTTAAATTAAGATGCGCTATTCATTCGGCCTCTAAAGTTCTACAATAACCTTATAAGAAAAAAAGAAGTTGAGTACGAACCAAAACAGAAAAGAGATGGCTTAATTCTAATATGGGAAAGATTAAAGCGGGTTTCCATTGATGAACTCATTTTTTTCAAGATTCAAAACCGTGACATCCAATTTGTTGTTACTCTCTCCAGGCGAACAGATGGTTCCTCAGAATTCCCATGCAACTCACAAACAAAACGCAGATTCGACGAAACATCTTGACAATCGTGAAAATGCGAACGACGCAATGGTAAATAGGGGTAAGTGATTTCAATTCCATATTTTATGTTACCCATTTATACTCCCAAGTCGAGGGGGATAAACCCCACGCCACGCCATTTCATCAGGTTTCCCAGACAGTTCTCTGTTACATATTTATATTCTCTGGTTGAGGGGGATAAACTCCAGGCCATTTCATCAGGTTTCCCTGGCAGTTCTCTGTTACCCATTTACACTCCTCGGTTGAGGGGGATAAGCCCCACGATATTTCATCAGGTTTCCCTGACAATCCTCTGTTACCCATTTATACTCCCGGGTTGAGGGGGATGAACCCCACGCCATTTCATCAGGTTTCCCTGACAGTTCTCTGTTACTCATTTATACTCCCGGGTTGAGGTGGATAAACCTTACGGCATTTCATCAGGTTTCCCTGGCAGTTCTCTGTTACCCATTTACACTCCCGGGTTGAGGTGGATAAACCTCACAGCATTTCATCAGGTTTCCTTGGCAGTTCTCTGTTACCCATTTACAATCCCGGGGTGAGGGGATAAACCCCACGACATTTCATCAGGTTTCCCTGGCAGTTCTCTGTTACCCATTTACACTCCCGGGTTGAGGGGATAAACCTCACAGCATTTCATCAGGTTTCCTTGACAGTTCTCCGTTGGGTGAGGCGGTTAAAAAAGAGAGAGAAGTTTCTGGACCAAAAACCAAAACAACATGCCCATTCAGGACCTGTACAAGGACTACTTGCCGATAGGAATTTTGCGAATTTATTCCTGTGTTAAGCCGTGATATGATCTTGTTTGATAGTAATCCTTACATTTTCGTTTTTTTTGGTTTTGGTTTTTTTTGTTTTTTGTTTTGTTTTTTGTTTTGTTTTTTGTTTTGTTTTTTGTTTTGTTTTGTTTTTTAATTCTTTGCAGCTTTCCAATCATGCACACTTTTAACAAGGGAGGCGGGTCGGGATGAGGTTCCCAGTTCGAACCCAGATTCCCCTCACCAGTCGTTTGGTGGCTGTTCTTTTGATAGCGATGGTAAGCAATTTGTTTGCGAGATAAATCATTAGATGGATGATTTTTCCAGCGCGGTTAAAATGTGGTCATAATTTATGAGATCGATCGATCATTGCTCTTATCGATTTTCTGTTGGTTTTGTCTCTTTCTTTGTTTTGCTTTTTTTTCTAGTGTGCATTTGGGGTCCATTTTTGTATTCACTTTTCTTGTTGATATTTTTTTGTATAAAAAATGGAAAGTATTAATTAGAAAAACGGAAAAAATTGTTCGGCTGATATGACAATCGAGATCTCCTGATTCTGGAGGATAATAAAACAAAGATGCTTCTGAAGTTCATTGGGTCGTAGTTCCCATACAGCCACTCTTTTCTCCGAGGTTAAGTCTGTTCCTTTTTTTGTTTGTTTGTTTTCTGTTGTTACTTACGTCAGTTGTTGTATTTATGTCTGTTTGCAGACTTTGCTTTTGTGTTTTTTTCTTTTTTTTCTCTCGGTGGTCGTTATGAACAAAAATATATCTTGAATAAATTAATAACCCTAAGCACTGTACCCATACAAAATGTTCCAGTTTTGTTGTTGTTTCCGGTATTTCATAGAAACCAGGCTTACCCCAGTAAAGCGTGAAATTGTTTCAATGGTTTCGTTTAATTTTAGATAGATAAGTAGACTTTGGATAGTTCCATCCGAATTTTGATCGTTCCGTATAATCTCGGTCGGTGCTATAAGATCGTGGATAGGTCCGACAAATTTTGTACGATTCCCTTTATTTCTAGAAAGTTCGGTCTGACCGTGGATAACCCAGGTGTTAGGAGAGACCGCGTTGTGTATTATTTTAATGTTCAACTCTCATAGTGTATCGTAAACTGACTATTTGTACATTTAAAAAACAGATGACGAAAGCACAAGTTCCACTTGCGAAGCAGCGGAGCGAGAACTTCAACAGCTGGAGAGATTACTGTTGTCGCTTGAACCCTCCCTTTACCCTCAGACAGGTCAGTGTACTCCCCCTACCCGTGTCATGCGTGAGTTATGAGCATTGTACGGTGTTGTCGTTCCAAAGCATAAGTGAAGGTATGAAGGGGCAAGGGAAAATAAGGACAGTCAACTACAGTCCATAGTGAAAGTTGATATTCTGGTTCTCTCCAATTCCATTTTACTCATGGCGAAGCAGCACCATGTCATACACTGCGCCCAATTTTCAAACGTTAGTCTTATTTTCAGTATATTAGCTCGTTTAAACATACGCCATTACCAAAGGGTGTTGACTCTTGAGCCCTCACTTTACCCCCGGACAGGTAAGTATACTGACCCCACCCGTGCCATGCATGATTTTAAAGTATTGAACGGTATGGTGATTTCGTTGTTGTCTTGGCATAACGTAGGGAGAGGTAGGATGGGGTGAAGGGAAATAGGAACAGTCTCAACGATTATGATGACAATTAATGTCGTCGTTCTCTGTCGAAGCCCATATTATTTTTGAGCAAGATACCTTATGCCGATTATTGTGCTCCAGTTTCAAAAGTTATTATTTTTTTTAACAGCGATTGCTCGGTGAAACGTCGTCCATCACCTGGAGGTGAAGGCGTTCCAGTCGAGCTGCATTAACTAAAAAAGATCGAGAGAGAAACAGATTTTATTTGCATGCTAAATATAATTTACAATGTGTGACCTTGCTAAGTGTAAAACACGGAATAGATATTACATGCAGTTATTACTACATGCAAAAAGTTATTACTACATACAAAAGTAGTTGAACAGAATTTGCCTCAGCTGTAAAATTTCGAGAAAGTGATGTTTGTAAGATTAAACTTATGTACCTTTTTGTTTCTCTTCAAGAAGGCGATGCACTCTCTAAGAGCAGGTTAGAAGTATTTTTATTATACTAGAGAATCTCATTCTATCACCTCGCGCTCTCCGAAACTACTGTAAATGTCCTACGTCTTCTTTTCGCACTATTTTTAACGCACCGTAAAGCAGACTACTTTTACAGCTTAAACGTAAATGGTATCAGATAAATGACAGTGACAGTGCTACCAGAGTTATGCAACAAAAAATGAAGTCGCCAGAGTTCGGTGCTTATACAATAGTCGGCTCCCTCCAGTCCAAACTAGTTTATACGCTGTGTGACTAACGTTTCGAGTCGGTTCCATCTTATTTCTGACTTTTCAGTGAGATGGTTCCGTCTGATTCCGGACGAGATCCGTTTGATTTTGGACGGGATCCGATTACGTCGGATTTCGGACGGTTCCGTCCGATTTCGAAACGTTTACGTCAGATTTCGGATGGGTCTGTCCTTTCTGGCGTATTCACCCGATTCTGGACGGTTCACTGCTTGTCAGAAAAAGGGATTTCTTTCTTAGTTTATTCGCGTATTCAAGCTTATCGTTAATAGGTAAGTTTCCAGCCACATAAATTCTGTCACTTTTTTTTTTCAATAAAATAGAGAGCAGCAAGAGGTAAAACAGTTTCCTCACGCAGAGCCTGTAGGTGTAAACGGAACTGCCGAGGAAGTAGACCTTACAAAAACTTTAGATGAAATGGCCAGAATAGAAGGTAATGTTTAGCGGGTGTCATTTAATCTCTCGTTACATTGCTTGAACGAGGAACTGTGATTCTTTGTCAAACGCGTCGTGTTACCTGGCGTCTGCCCACTTAAACCAAAGCCTTTCGCATAAGAGAATTGTTGTCGTAATGCTCCCTTGTTCTGCAACGAAACAAACAAATATTAAGACGTACTAATCAGATTTTATTTTCAAGTTATTGCATGCTTCGCGAAAAATTGCTAGGTCCCTTAATGATTCGAAGATTTATTCAGTTGAAATTTTGTCCCCAAGCACGTTCCTTTTAATTATTATCTTTGATGTCTCCATTTTGAAAGTCATTTACCTTGGTTAGTCAAATTAAGCTTTAAGCGAGCTCGTCCCTGTTTTGTCGCACTTTGTAATAAAAAATCTGTCGCACTTAATCGTCCCTGTGAAATCTAAATGGCAGATAAATAACATATATATTCATTCCGACTATTCCTTTCTTCATTCTCTAGGAGCGATAGCAGACTTGAATACATTGGTTGCATTAGATATGGAGCAGCTGTGATTTGTGATATGCATGTATCGGACTTATAACTTGTACTCCCTCAGTGAGTATTTTCGGAACGAACAGATCCCGGAAATATTTGTAGATAGCGGTTTAAAAGAAGTGTTCTCGTTATTTTCGACGATTTTGACGAGCTGCCATAGTTTGCAGCCATCTCCAAGACTGATTTGTTTTCCTTTGGTGTCTAAAGAAATCATGGTTTTTGTCAATTTTTTTGAATAAATCATTTGTTGAAGAGGCATGTTGAAGTTTTATGACAAATTGATGCATATGTTGCCAAAGTTGTCGATTCACGCCTTCGAGTGACCACTTGTCATGTTATATCGACTCTTCGAAAACTGGAAATCCACCCGCCAATAGAAACCCTGAGGCGTTCCATGTAGTCTCAGTTGACTCTATTCCGACTTCAAGGTTTTTTAGCGGCGTAGGTTCACCTGAGAAATCGTTGACGGTTGTTAATCGAGTGCGAGCAGCGAATCAGTACTGCTTAAATCACAAGCCTTAATCTGTTTCCATGAGGGTTTTTTTGGCTATTCTTCGTCGAGTTTCTTTTATTAGATGAATGACATAATTTTTTGGCTGAAAGAAAAATAAAAACACCTCTTGGTATCTCAAGTTGCGCTCTCAACGGATCGTCATATGATTTTATTGATGATTCTTCAAGAGTAAATTAATGGTCGCAACAAATCATCAAATGATTCTAATGGCGATATTTATTGCTCACAATGAATCATCGAATGATGATAATGGTGACAGTCGCTTAAAATAAATCCTCAAATGATTTTTATGATGATATTGATTGCTCACAATAAATCATCAAATGATGATAATGGCGATATTAATTGCATAAAATAAATCCGCAAATGATTTAAATGATGATATTTATTGCTCGTAGTATATCATCAAATGATTGTAATGATAATGCTTTTAGAATAATGCAAATGACTTCGACTCGAGCGCAAACCGAGCATGCACAATCATTTACGTTGTATTCAAGATGTTGGTAGATGAAAGCTGGAGAGATACCCGCGAGTTTGAGACAATCAAGGGGCAATCGGTGACCTCTTTGGTGTAAAAAAAAATAATGCAATGATATCCTTTTTTAGCCCGATTTACGCCTGCATCTTGAGAATTCTTTCTTACAAATTGGTGAATTTTTAATTTGCGAAATAAGGTCAAGGAGAAGAGTCTCCTGATCACGCTGATATGAATAAGATTTCCGATGAAGTTTCCATATTTTGTCGGTGAACTGACTGAATACATCTTGTAACTTGTAGCAAGAGAGAACTGGCCGTGAGCTATATGATTGCGTTCGCAGCGCGCTTGATAAAATCTTTGAAATTTCCACTTTCGATCGCTGTTCATAGGTGGTTTAGCCAAAAATAATTATTGGCTTGTAGCGACGCAAAAGAGGAAGATTGAAGAACAGTCAAACTATTTATGAAACATGTGTCCTAAACCCTCTTTGTAAAATAAAAATGTAAAGCAAAACTTTTTTTCGACAGGAGGCCAAGAGGACTGCTCTCAGCGAGAGCGGCACTTAATGTATCACATGCGCTATAGCTGTCGAGCTTTCTGAAGACACATACTTCGAAGCACGAAGAATCGAATACACAAGCAACAAAACAACGACGACGTTTTTGCGAACATAATTTAGAACACGTTAAACACTATTCGTAACATAAAAAACGCCAGAGTGAAGTTATTTAAAACCGCATTGGCAGACAGTATAACTGCATCTCCTGCTTTTCTCAACTGATCAAGCTGTGGATGAGCACGATCATTCAATTAAAATTTAATGCTCAGTATTTCAGGTTGTTACTTTTATATATATATTCAATCTAGGTTAAAATACTACACATCGTCTTGGCCATATTGATACTACTAATGACTTGCGGTAGAATTCATGAAAAGAATTGAAAGGATATTCATATATGTCACAATACAAAACTTTAATAGCCCCACCACAGTTTGGTAGTTTTAGATTTTGTAATAATTTCTCGAAAAGGGAACCTATACGGATTTGGTGGGAAGCCTGACCTTCTCATCCAATTCTTTGTCACAATAACATGAGTAATTTGTGTTACTGAGTCTTTTTTTTGAACAAAGGAAGGCGATCGACGGGTCGTTTCAGTTGAAAAAATCCTCTCTGATTAGCTGAAAGCTACTGACACAAATATTCCGCAGTGTAAAAATTAGTCAGCATATACTGAGCTCGGTGTGAATATATTTAAGTGGCAAACTGTTTTACATTCTGGGGAATATATGTATTTCTGCGCGTACGTTTAAATCAAGAAAGTACTAATAATACAATGTTTATGCCAAAAGAAACATTGGATCAGGCGTGTGATGTTGTCTTGGTAGTCGAAGATGGAGAGCTTGAAGCTCATAAAGACATTCTTTCAAAAGCAAGTCCTTTCTTTGAAAAGCTGCTGAATAGCGACATGAAAGAGGCTAAAGAAGGAGTAGTTCGGTTGGAGATGTTCACCGAGTCTGTAATGAGAAACACACTAAAGTTTATTTACACCGGTGGGGTTCAGATTTTAAAGGAAGACGATGCCCGAAACCTGGTTGTGATTGCAGATTTTTTATTCCTTGAGAACCTGAAAACATTTGCTGCGCGGGCTCTGCTAAAGAAAACGGAAATGAATATTTCGAATTGTATCTCAACTCTTCGGTTTGCTGAAGGATATCACTGCGGCGAACTTGTTTCCAAAACCAAGCATTTCATCCATAATAACTTTCCCGCCATCTACAATGCTAAACGTGAAGTTGTTTTGAGTATGGCGCACACAGAAATTGCAAATTTGCTTTCAAGTGACGAGCTTTGCGTTGACGCCGAAGAAGATGTTTTTAACTTTGTTCTGACGTGGATCGAATTTGATAGAGGTAATCGAGAAAGATATTTCGCTGAGATATTTCGTCACGTTCGATTGGTTTACATATCACGTGACTTTCTATGCAATGATGTAGTGACACATGATTTGGTGAAAAGCAACAGAGACTGTTTAGAACTGGTTAATGAGGCTATCAATATGATTGACTGTAAAAAGTTTGAGAATCTCCCTTTCAAGCCCAGAAAGTCTCTTGAGACTTCTGCTATAGTGATAAGTGATAAGAACAAATTAATGTGTTATTTTCCTGTTGAGAATGACTGGGTTACGCTAGGCAAGATTCGTTGTGGAGAATTTGGCACTTTGCGTGATCTTTTTCCTTGCCATGATAAATTGTACAGCACGAAAGTCAGACCGACTGCACAAGATTCCTGGGAACTAGTTACCGTCGGCTACAACCCATACTGTAACACTTGGACATCACCGGTATCGACCCACGAAAACAGATACGTCCGAGAAATATTTGTTGCGAATGGAGACGAAATATATGCTCTGCTTTCAGTGCCATGCTTTCTGTCCCACGAACCTCTTTGCTGTGGACGAGTAAGTGGAGCACACCCTCTTTGTCCCAAGAACAAACATCTCTCCTACATTACCAAATACAAACCAGAATCAAACTCATGGCATGACATTGCGTCATTTGATTATCTGGATTTAAGACAAGGTTTTTGCCTTGTGGCTCAAGGAAACTTCATCTACTTCGTTAGTGGTTTTGTGTTGGATGGAGACCAGCGCAAATACCTTAATGAAGTTGACAGGTACGATTTTGACAAAAACCAGTGGAGGAAACTAGCAAATATTCAAGTAGCTAGGGAGTGGGCCTCGGGGGCTGCAACAAGTGGAAAAATTGTTATTTTTGGAGGGGATATCAGCAAATATCATCAGGTGTCACAAAACTGCCAGTGTGAATTGTACGATGAAACAACAAATGAATGGCACTTCATCAAAACTTTGAAAATTAGACCTGGTTCTTTCACAAAGCTCTTAATCATTGACGGGAAGATCCATGCTTTCTGTAAAGAAGAAAAGCGTCACAATGGAAGGAGGTTTGATCACAAACTGATTGAATTGTATGATTCTGACAACAATACTCAGAGTCTTATTACAAGGTCAATTTTATCTTCGAGATTTCGCTGTTATGCTCAGAGTCCTTCAGTGAAGGTGTTCAGAGGATTTTTTAACAACTGTAAGAAGGGAAACTTGAGTGATGATGAACTTGCTGGTGCGCCTTCAGCCCCTGCTGGGAACAAGAAAAAATGCTCAGTCTTGTAACTAATAAACTGATCATGGCTTTTCTCAATATTTCCGGCCCCTTTCTAGCATGAACTTTCAAAATAATTTTTTTTCTTATCTAGACCAATGGATGTACTGCCGGGCAGTCCAACCTGCTTCGAACATCTGTGAAGGTTTCGTTGAAATAAGTGTGATGAAGTTGTACAATGTTTGTTGAATGGTAAACGCGACAGCACCGTGGACAAAACAGTAGCATAACACTAAGAAAACTGCATGCTTACAAGTCTTGCCCCAGAGACACATCTGCCTTGATACCGGTGTATGATACTTAGAGTCTTGTGTTTCGAACAGGAATAGGCGAGATATGTTATATAGGTTTGAACATAATTTGCATATACAATGAGCGTTAACACTTAAAGATAACTAAAGAGAGTGACAACGCAGAGGATATTCGTCTTGAATATTCGAGTAAGCCGAAAAGGAAACAGAGACCATTAAAATAAACTGGACAGTAGCGAAACGCATTTTTCCATCTTGAGCCTTAGCGCCAACGCATTGGCGATTTTTATTCGGGGATTGTCAATTCTTTTATTTTCATTCATCAATTAAGTCGGCTTTTCTTGTCAGTAAAGAGCTATTGTGTCTATATGATAAACAGAATAATACATGGTTGCTTGTAGATATGGAAATATTCTTCTCGTGTTCAACTCGATAGCTCACGAGTGAGTGCAGCGAACGAGTGGAAGAGAAATCCCATATCTACGCGCGCCCATGTATTATTCTCTATGTAACGATGTGGCATGACCATCAGGGTGGAAAGACGAACAAGACAAAGGGCCTGGACGCCACTCGAGACAGGAACGCTTGATCTGGACTGCAGTGTTATAGTTCCATGACAAACGCGTTTCTGCTAGTTTTTTTTTATTTTATTCAAAATTATATCCTCATTTGTGTGCAGGATTCCACTGCATTATATCCACCAGAAACCTGTTCAACGAGCATTATGTTCAAACCAAACGGGAACATCCTTGAAGCGTCTTTCTGACATAATGTTCTGAATTAAATCTACCAGTGAATACACAAACTAAGACGCTTATTGAAATCGCACCTTGAATTTCCAAAGCTGGATGCATATGTTGCATGTAGCTTGAAAATCATTAGGCATAAAAAATTCTATCCGAAAATAGAAAAAGTATGTATGATCACCAAGCAAAGATAAAAAGAAAAGTTTCACTGTGTGGACTCTCTTTCGAGGAAAGTTAAATTCCAAAGTTTTCTTCCCTTTTTTACCTACTATATGATGTTTTTACAAACAGAAATTTGAACTGAGACACTCAGAAACCTGCAGAAAAACTAACTTGCAAATTCATAATTTGCCTGAATAAATTAATGAAATCGTTCTTACTCGTTGGAACTTACCAGCTTCAAACATCTGTGAGGGATTCATATATGTATGCGTGAATGAAATTTATTTTTTGTGTTGGTTGATGCAACTGTGGCATAACAAAATAGTGGAGGATAAAGTGAGATAATCGGCAGTCAGGTAATTTTAATCTTTTTGGTTTTTTTAGTTTTTATATTTAAACTGAAATGAGTGAAGTCATTTGATGTGAAAGTCATCAAAATATGAGTATAAGCAAGCCAAGTGACTGCTGAATTATTTGTGGTGGTGATGAAATTAGAATTTTCGATAGCAATTGTCTCTCAGCCGAACATCAAGCAATTTCACCTATACTCTACAATGACTGATATTACTTATGGAAAAAAATTTTAAATGCTCTACTTTATCAATGTAAAAGCGATAAAATATGAGTGGAATGAGTGGATCAGGAAAAACGTGTAACTGAAAATATGATCAACAAATGTGTTTTGATAAAGCCTAAGAAAGATCATTTAGGCACTATTGGCCGCTTATCCGTATTCGTTGCTCTTCAAGAGCCACTTATTGTCAAACACGTCTGTATAAATGGCTTGCTTTGACTGTGCACTGTAATGAAAGTTAAGGCTATTTTTTAGGTCACAGAAAAGGTGCAAAGCAATCAAAATAACCTCTTCCTTTCGGATAATGCATAGTCGATTTATGAGGTGCATAGGAAAAAAACTCCATCCACATTTCTTACAATAACAAAGAAAGAGGCCATATGGTTTAAAATTCTTCTTGAATTCGATACCGAATACATGACACAGTCAACTCTTTGAGTATTACGAGTATATTAAAAAGAAGATTAGTACTTTAATGTGATATCTATTATTTTCGTCTGCTCCCATTTCGATTTGAGGTGTCCAGGAACTTGACACTTTTAAAAACTCTCAAATTTCCTATCTCCACCCCGAAGTAAAAACGAGTACCGCATAGCTTTCAGGGAATCTTTAAGAGAAGCTGGAAGGTAACTCTGCTATGCACTAGCTTTCCGTTCAGGGGGAAGTGGCAAACTCTACGTTACCTCATGCCGTTAAAACCGAGATAAGCTCCAAAATTATGAACTTTCTGGTTCGTAAGTTGACTTTACCTTTCTAGAGAACATTTCGACCACCGACATTACGGAGAAACTCGATACTCTGTAAAACACATGTACCAAGAGGCATAGATCAATGACTTCCCCTCGCACAAAAGTAAGGGTAAAGACTTCAGTCGCAACTTCTAGCAGATTAAGTTCTATACATACTTTACATAAATTGGTTATACACATAGAGAACACATATTTAGGGAGAAAAGTCTCGTGTCCTGTTTACTCATAGCCAGCTTCACTTCATAGTTCTAATTCTTGTCTTCCCTTCAAAGTCAAACGGCTTGTCTTTGCTTCTACGTCATGAATACGCGCATCAACCCGCATTTAAAAATGTAGCTTGTTTTATCTCAAATATACTGATTGAATTAATCATGTTTGGACCTGTGGATGATACGACAAAAAAAACAGATACTTACAGGTAAACGGCAGTTGAAGGAATTGCAGAAAAACTGTGTTATTTTTAAAACATATTTGTTTATGCATATTATCGCTTTAAACGATTTTAATCAAGTTTTCCCAATGCATAGCAATGTAAGGTACACATTTTTATTCATCTCTTTGAGTTAACAAATTTCATTTCTGCTTCCCCTATGGTCAGGATCTGGGCATGGAAAATAATGTTACTGAGGAAGGTACGCAAAAGTTTCGCCATTATAAATTACATGAAAATTTGTAGAACTAGAGTAAGGCCGTTTGAGTCAGATTGCAGTAAGATCCAAACGTCGCACTGACTTGCATTAAGTTTTCTGTGAAAGTCGACGATGGAAATTGTTGCTCTCTCTTTCGGTCCCTTGTTACACAGCAATAAACAAGTTCATCAAAACACTATGATGAAATCCTCTGGACACAACTGATATCATGTGAATAACACCAAGGGAATTAGTTTATATCTGCTTGTCTTATGACACCATCGTAAGTTGTTTCGGCTTTTTTTCCACAGTCCGAAACCAGGAAGACGTGGAAAGCGGTTACAATGACGGAGAGTCGGAAAAAGAGCAGGGAGAGCCTCAGAAACACGCAGAACTAAGTGGTGAACACTCTGAACCCTCTGTACACAAGGGAGGTGAAACTGAAGGAAACGACGAACCAAAAGAAGATCACCAAGAGGCTAGAGAAAAGGAAGGTAAACCTGATCAAGAAGTACAAAAGTGAGATCATGAACAAAGTGATCAGTTTCACGTTGAGATTGATCAAAGAAAACCAAAGGTAGACCCTAACGAATGCAAACAGCAGAAAGTTGAACTTAAACAGAAAAGAAGACCCACAAGGGGATCTCGGGAAACTTGGAAAGCAGCAGGTTGAAGTTAAAGAAGAGAAAAAATCCGACGAATACACAGGGGAATCTAAACAGAAAACTGAAGAAGGCACGGTTGATAAACCAGAAGAACGCGAGCAGCTAATCATTGATATAAAGATAAATTAGATCATTATCTGTCACCTCTGAAAAAGGAAACGTTAATCATTCTTTATTCATTTATTCCTAAAACAAAGTTTTAATTTGTTGAATCGCAGAAAGAGACCAACGTTTCCAATTTTTTCTTTTGTCCAATAGAAGACAAAAAGGACGACAACTTCCCAGAAGCCTCAGGGCGAGAATCTCCAAAGGCACCACTGGCCACATTTGATGATGACAGCGATCTTGACGAGTTCACAGACATACTGCAAGAAACAAATCTGTGAGAGGCAGCGCTGCTTTCTCTAGTCCTTCTCTATATAACTACCGTAAGGCTAGTATATCAGTATTAAAATAGTGTGACGTTTTCTGTGGTTCTCTATTTTAAGGATTTGGTTTTAAATTAACCATCGTTAATTAGAGTTTTTGGTTTGTCTTTAAATGCATGGGGTGATGATGAACTACGTTACTGCTGGCATCAAAAAAGTGCTTATTTCTCAGTACTTCAACTGAATATCCGAGCACGTTTCTTAAATTTTGGTACGAGTATAATTAATATAGAGCGAATGTTAGATGATAATGATGCCTCTGTATGGGATGTCATTCTAGGTTAGAAACAAGTATACGGAGTTGGCTTTTCTAAAATTAGTCATTTAAGAGATCATGCGCACAATTTATTTAACTTTATTTAATTTTCAGAAGCTAAGCTTTGTTTTGTTACCAGCCAACAACACTGCAACAACGAGAGATCTCTATCTATACCTTTTAATGATCGTTAATTTTTATTTAAGTGACTTTGAATGTATGAAAAACGTAAATGTGAGCTACGTAGTAACAAATGAATATGAGTTATCTTCACAGAAATGAACTCTGAACAATGTCAAAATAAAGCATATATATATATTAAGGCTTGAACGGGAGTTGAAGCCATGACCATCTTTGATACCGGCGCAGTGCTCTACCAACTGAGCAAACAGGCCAACTAAGAGCCGGTCATTTTTCTGGTTGGTAATAAACTCGTTAAGTCAAGAATAAGTGACTGTGAATATGTGAAAATCATGAATGTGAACTGTGGATTGATAAATGAATATGAAAGTGATCTAACTCAGCAAATTATTTAAAAGCTGGCTTCGTTATATAACAGTGCTAAGTCATAAATCATATTTAGCCCATCACACACATATACTATGTGCACAGGTCATGTATGTGCAAAGGTTACGAAATGTGTGTGTGGCTAATTTATTTACTCGAACTTGTTGTTATGATTTAAGACGAAGGTAATTATTTTTGTAAAAGCTTGTGCAAACGCAAAGGAAGAAGGTATTAAAGTTGCAATTATAAAGTGCCGGAGCAGTAAGCCGTACTTGAAAATACACTTAATGGGAACTAACAGCAGTTTGAAGTTTAACATGGTTTCAAGTCAACAGAGTGGCTAGTAAGAATGGTGGTAATTAAATTTGCAGTTGTCATAGGATTTTATTCAAATTGAAAAATCGATCGCTTTGACATTGTAGAGAACATCTACCAAAGTGGTAAGCAAAACGACTAAGTTTCCAAAACTTGCTGGTGCATCATTCTTATTTATTTCCCAAAACTTTTCTTTCAAATAACCACCAGTATGAATTATGAAACATTGAAAGTTATCAGTAGCTATTTCCGCGCAAGTTATGAATTCTCCACGCGGAGGCTCACAACAGTTTCCTTTTGTTTTCCAGTTCATTACTCGATTTCGTTTTCTCCAATAATGATAGAAGAGAAACCATAATGGTTGGTCAATTCAAGGTGTTCTCCGAGACACAACCAATTTCTGTAGAAACAATAAATCCTCTGGAGATACCCCTCAGTTTTGGATTTATATGCCTCTTATTCAAACTTTTCAGATTTGCTTTTTCGGATTACAATCAAGCAGTGAAAGATTAATTTTTTTCAGCACATTTGAAAACAATTTGTAGTTTGGGCTCAAAGCCACCTAAATCTTTTGATAATTAAAGGTGTTGAAAGTTTCTCTCTATAAATCAAAGTGTTGTCTAAAGGATTCCATCTTTCAGATTAGTCGATGTTCTCTTCCCGTTGATTACAATGTATGCGCTTTGAATTCCCCAAGAAATAAAACACTCAGGCTGAAAAATCATCTTTGCTAGTAGTCTCAGCTGGATAGCATATGTTAATTTAAGGAAAAAGCTATGCCCATCTTCAACATGGTATCAAGGGACAGGTCGGGGAGAGGAGGGGGATAAGACTTCAGAGGAGTTTGCCTGTGTCACAACAAAATATTCTCAACCTCTTCTAAGGCTCTCTACTACTCCTCCAACTCTGCCCCAGTTCCTCATCAAACAAGTTTTAAAGGGTCCAGGCTCCCAGTATCAAACCAGCCAGTCTGGTAGACCATGGCGCGAGAAAGGTACACGATATCCGGTTAATTTGCTCTAGTGCAACGAATTCTGTCCAGATTTCCAATATTTCTTCTGCCTTTACGGTATAAATAACTGTTTTTGGGAAGTAATGATTTGAAATTGCGTGGAAATTGCTATATCGATTGAACTGTCTCGCTTCACTGCAGCTTAGTCATGCATGTTGTGAACGAAATTAGTAGATTCCTGTTTGTGGCCAAGCTAACAAACATTCTCGCGGCACAGATTCCCAGTTTACCCTGATTATAGAAGTCGTAGGCTCTCATTGTGCTCGAAATAATAGCTTATATGATCGATGTTTCCTTTGTTATTGTGGTTAGAAAGAAGACTTGTCTCTCTTTTCCGAGTTTTGGTTCTCCTAGCAACGTTCGATGTGTCAATTCGCTCAAGATGTCAGCTTCAAGGTAAGTTTATTTCGTACTATTTTAGATTCAAAGGGTAACAATTGAAGACATGGGTACTTACACGTGGATGAAGGGCTATTGTTACAGTTACTGTAGTGAGGCAAACATCGTGAAGGACTTATTTTAAGAAAAATTAAAGAGTTCCTTTTTAGTAAGTGATTTTTAGAATTTCGAAAAGTCAAATCACTTCAGAGTATACACTGCAGAACACTGTTTACACTTCAAATGACGCTGTCATAATCCAAAAATTTTAATCTTACTGATTTACCTTCCCTTTGTTGTTGGCTGAGCCCTGCAGCAGAATAGTTGACTAGAGTTAGATCCAACGGTAATCAAACAAAACTTTGGTAATGATATTTCAGTATTTGCATGAATTGAAATTCAAATTTGTGATGTACATGTACACCTGTAACTAAATTAAAGTTAATTTGTTTTTCCGTATCCTCTGCATCACAACTCCTTGCAGCCTCCATCACAAAATTTTATTAGGAGTACAATTGGAATACTTGAGTTAGAAATAAACATAGTAGAGACTATCAGTGGGTTTTCCTTTTATAGCAGGATTTCCAATTGATAACAATCAAGAGGACAGTAGTTTGACTAGAAGTACTCTGCCCAGAAAAATAGAAGACTTCATCAAGACTCGCGAGAAACGAGAGATAAATGTAGTCTCAAACACAACAATACAGGTATGTGAAGTAATCTGCTCCTTTGTTAGAGGAGATCTTGGTAGAGTTTTGAACTAGAAAGATGTGGGATATCAAGTGAGGCATTCACTCATCATTGCCTATGTGGTTGTCTTCTCTTAGTTAACAACCAATTAAAGTGATATGTAAAAGCTTCCAAAGAAACCAGGGAAATCTCTTAGTTGCTGCCCAAGTAAAGTGTATGAGAAAAAAGGTTGTCATATTTCCAACTATTTTTGATCCCTCATTACAATTTCACAATGATTTAAGTGTGTCATTCAGAAATGGATGTTACCACAGGATTTTGTGCATAGAAGGCTTGATTTACTCCTTTGGGTATTCACTTTGGGGGCCATGTAGAACCGCCAAAAGCATAATGCCCAAGTGTTGGAGGAATACCTAAAGGAATGAAACAATAGTGCAATTAAGTGACCTTAAACAGAGAGTACTAGCATTACTCTACAGCTTAAATTCTTGACATTTAGTAACCACACTAATTAGCAAATGTACACCATACTTAGGACTATCACGCTTACTATGCTGTTGAGATCCTGCATGAGGGACGGCACTTGTGGTCTAATCTCAGTGAGAGGGCAGAAACTGTTCTGGATGAACATTTGTCAGGCAACAGACTGGCTGTCAAGAACATAGAACTCTCCTTTGAGTTTCCATACTATGGTCATATTGTGACAGATGTAATTTTAACCACAGGAGGTAGGTTGAAACCATTTGTTTCAAAAGTTTCATCCATTGTGCAGTCACTTGATTTTGACAAAAGCATGAAGTTTTATCCTTTCTTTAACTAGCAAATGTTAATGTAAGCTTTAAATTCAATGTGTTTTCATTTGTTCCAGGCTTTATTAATCTGGGTACATCAAACAGTCGTCAAATAGCCAACTTCCAATATGTTGCTCCACTCATGGCATTCTTTGATCCTTCCCTCAAAAACACAAGCCATGTTTATCATTTTGATAATGGTGAGTAGTCTTGTAAATACTTTTAGGCACTTAAAGTATTGCATTATGATTTTGTGCTCCTAAAGCTTTATTTTTTCTCTTTTAGATGATTGTTCCATTTTATGACCATTGCAAACAATGTCAAAATCATTAGAACAAATGTATTGTAGGATACAAATCATTTGATTCTATACAAGTCATGTTAAAAAAGAAATGGTGAGAAGTCTTTATTACAAGGCTATTGAGGGGACTAAATATGACTTTGCAATCAATGCCTGATCCTTGTTATTCTATGCCAAATCTGTAGATATTGTGGAATAACATCATTAAATTTGTGATGCAAATACATGTATTTTTGTAAATACATGTAATTTGAACATGTAGACTTGTGGGATAACATTCATTAACTTTGTGATGCAAATACATGTAATTTGAACCTGTAGAATTTACAGATGTTTAGATGTTTGTTGTTGCCTTGTGTTGACTTTGCAGCAAGAAACAACCTTGTTGATTTTATTTGGAAACTGTCGAATGTGCATTTTATTTCAATCAACTTCTTGTGGGTCTTTCTTTCTGTATGTATAATTATAGATTGTATTTAAAAAAGCGTGAAAAAAAAATGGTAACATATAATGTATCATGTACAGTATGTAGGGAAACATATTAAAGGGGTTTCTTTGATACATACATCTTGTTTGAATATACTGCGATGGTGACCAGGTTGGCAATTGAGTTCCCTCCTGGAATTTTGTTATCATTTGCACTGTTATTATTATTGTTATTATTGTCATCGTTACTTGTTTATTTACTATTAACTTACAGTTATTACATGGAATAAGGCTGTGCACAGCCTCAAGTTCATTATCTGTGCTTCTTGGCCAGCAGAGTGCTAATTGTAGAATGGAATTTGTGACCCATTGTTTTTTTCTTTTATTTTCAAAACTCCAAATCAAGTTTGTTTTTTAGTTTATGTTTGCAACTTGTTTGCTTTTTAGGGTAATTTTAGTTGTATTGTTATGGGTTACCTATCAGAGAGAGACTGCTTTCCCTTGAAATCTAACTACGCATCTTTATTTTTTTGTCCCTCAGGAAATGAATTCATTGTACAATGGTCTAATGTATTCCTTCATGACAATCCTGAAGGTAATAATTGAATAAATTACAATCCTTTGACCAATTTCATCCCTGCTGTTTACAGCTGTATTTGCAACCAACAGGTGCATGGTGTTGAATAGTTCATTGGGCTCTGGATCAAAATGTCTAGATTTGGGCCCTTGATAGGGTCATGCTTATATTTTATTCAGCAAACTCTCTCCTACATCATCATACATGTACCTCTCTCTGCCCAGGAGTACAAATGTGAAGTGAAGAACCTTGAAGGGTAACTGGTGATGAGCTTTTCTTCCCTCTTGAGCTGAATCAATTCTTTTAACTGCTCACTGAATGTTAGAGTGTCACTAAACAATAAATGAAACCTTTGAATGAAAAAAGATTAAAATCTCTCTATTTTGTTAACTTTTTTCTTTTTCTTTTTGTTATAGCTGGGGGCTTCACATTTCAGTGCATGCTTAATAGGACTGGTGAAATTGTTTTTTCCTATCACAAAGTAATGAGCTACATGTTTTAAAGTTAATCATGTATACTTTATTGCCAATTATAACAATCAATTTAGCAAGGGCAACAAGTGCCCTGATTTAAGATTCTTATTTTTGCATGTGGTGATAACATGTGTCATTTCTTTTCTTACCAAAAATTAATATTGAAATTTATTGTTTTTGTTTTGCTGGTAATGTGATATGAAGTTCCTGAGTCTCAAAATTTCAAGGTCTGGTCCCTTTTTCAAAACAGTTTTATATAATATTATATTCTTTGGCTGTAGAATAGAGGTTTGTAAATTCAAAGGTTATAAATTGTAGCCAATGTATTCCACTCAAGGGTGCTGAATGTACCTTTGCTGTAATAGAACAGCAAGTCCACTTCACTTGCTCTTTCTATGTGAGACTATGTCATATGTATATGAACAATATCATATCTTTACAGATTGGTAAAGGATTTCACTCTGTTGTATGTTGTTGTTTTTTTTTTCCACCATTAGATTCCAATTCCAGTGGCCAATATTTCCAGTGTTGAGCACTCAGTCAATATTGGGATATCAGATGCTTATTATGTGGACAAACTGAGACACTACTATGGCATTTGTAAGTGCTGTATGATTATAATGCAGAGTGCCAATTGTAAGTTTCCTGGAGCATATTTTGTACCACAGTCAATTCATATCAAAGAATAAGGAAGATAAGGAGAAGGGGTGGGAGGAAGGAATCATGGGATAGGAGGAGGAAGAGGAGGTTGACAATAAGAAGAATGGAAACAGAATCTGAGTGAGAAGGAATGTAAGAGGGAGATCAGAAAGGCACCATATGGCGACCTAACATCAAATTGAGTTTGTTAGACATAGGTGTTGTATATGTAGCTTGCTGCACGGTCACTGAACACAAGTTGCCAAATTGGTAATTTTTACTGCTAGTGAAGTCGCCAAACTTTTTTGCCTCTTGCTATGTTGACCAAAATAGTCGCAGCTTAGACAATATAACAGTGTCGTCAAAATCGTTTTAGCAGTAAAATTGTGGAGCTTGAAACTTTAGTTCAAAAGGATGCATATCCTAAGTAATCATCCTTTACAATTGGACAATCGTCCAGTGAGCTTATTCAAAAGCAGACTTGTTACATTCATTATGAGGGTACCTTTTCTTTCTTTCTTTTCTTTTCTCAGGGCAAATATTTCGCACCTTTTACACGTACGATGCAGTGCACATCAACAAAAGTTTTGTTGCTAATAACACTGCCATTGCTCTTCGTCCCAAGAAAAGTGAGTGTAATGATAGATGTAAATTTTTTTCATTTCTAAGAACACTGGAAAAATAATCTCTGAATCCTTTTGTTTTGGTCTCCGGGTTTGAAGTCTAACGAGGAGCGTGATTATGATTGTCTTGGATGTTTTTTTTTTTTTTTTTACATCCACTCTCTGAATCATAAACACATTCTCTTTTGCCACAGATTGTGTTGGTGCCAAAACTTGTGCAGAATGCATGGAAGCAAGAAAAACCACAGAGTTCCATTGCACCTGGTGTAGCACCCTTAAACAGTTAGTACATTACCCTGTTTTTACTCCTGGGAGAAATACTATGAGAATATTTGAAGGCTTTGGTAAAGGTCAATTTAACTCATTACCGTGGATAGAGCCGTAAAAATCAGAACGATCTATAGATTCACTGTACATCACGTTCATCGTTCTAGTTCACCACGCTTCATTTTATATGAGACTCTTGTAACCTGTTAAGAAGCCTGTAACATTGAATCAAAGGTTTTCCTGTGCTCTTCTTGCATTTAACTGTAT
This sequence comes from Pocillopora verrucosa, assembly GCF_036669915.1. Classification (NCBI taxonomy): domain Eukaryota; kingdom Metazoa; phylum Cnidaria; class Anthozoa; order Scleractinia; family Pocilloporidae; genus Pocillopora; species Pocillopora verrucosa. The sequence continues at coordinate 19,542,358 of NC_089321.1, read as the reverse complement.
CTGTTTCTATTTTTTGCTTTTTTTATAGATGCTCCGATGGTTTTGATCGCTATCGCAGCGAGTGGCTAGGAGCGGACTGCAACGAATCAGACATTACTCGAGTAATAACAGCGTTGAGATCATTATTTTTTCTGAACTTCTCTGTTCTCCATTCGAGAGCTAAGATTTGATGGAGTTAGAAGCTTTGTGTTATGAGAATGCATTTGACTCAATCAATTTTACTTTCGCTTTCGTTTAAAAACCTGCCCACTTCACCCAGCTAGTCTATCCAGAGCTGATTTACACGGGTTGTGATTGTTCTCTAAAAGATGAATTTAAAGAGTGTATTGATAGGCTTTTATTGTTTTACATAGGCAGAAAATTGTGCCATTCAAAAGGAGGAGCAGGAGCAAGAGCAAGAGTCGACCTCAGGCCTCGCTCCTTGGCTTATAGCTGTCATCTCTGCATGCGCAATAGCACTGATTATTCTAGGGGCGTGGCTGGTTTATGCATTCACTCATCCCAACTCTAGATCAGGATTGTGTCTCATTCAGGTAAGGAGATCGCTACTATTATGCACTGTTATAGATTTATTTAATCCTGAATCATGTGCAGACCACCTAGTGGTAGCCTGTCCTAGCTTTTTGGTCAGAAAGGACGTGAGGCAAACGCCGTTCGTTCGTTCTGCTGCCCGTCTTTGTTGATCGAGACGGGTAAAGGCTAAGCGAGAAATGTTGTTTGTAGCCCTAAGAGGGTAGCAATAAAGAAATTGAAGAAACTCCCCTCACTGTGTCACCACTGCAACAAAAATTTACCTCTTCAGAAGAAAGGAATTTAAAGCCATCTAAAGCTACAGCTGTATTGCTTGGCAAACATTAAGTGCTGTCACGTATTGTTTTTAAGAGCATGGGTTATGGTCAAACCAACCGCCAGGTAGCTCAGGTAACAGTGCGCCGGCCTGTCGTGCAGAAGGTCGAGAGTTCAAGCCCAAGATCGGACTGATACTCAGGGTTTTAAAAAAACTGAGGAGAATATGCTGCCTTTACTATGACATCCACAAGTGGATAGGGACGATGAACCATAGGCCCCGTCTTCTGCATCCTTTTGGCAACGGTTAGTAGGGGATGTTTAAGAACCCACGCACTTCTTGCAAAGAGTAGGGAACGTAGCTTTTGGTGTTGTGGTGTGATCTTGGTCTCAAAATTAGGCGCATCTACCAATATTTCCTGCTCAACACAGTCGAAGGCAAAGTCCCCTGCAAATTGTTGTAAAGCGCCATGGGCTAATGGATATGGCGCTACGGAAATCCTTTATTAATATAATGTATATTACAATTCATTACTGTTTCTGAAAGAGGCTTCTCTCTCTTACAGTGCGGCCCTGGAAGGTGTTTCAAGAAAGCGCCGGATAGGAATGAAAACCACTCGCCAACGAATTCTTCTGTGTATAACAAGGTCGTCTTTTAATCCTTTCCAAGAAATTTTGGACTTTTACATTAGGAAAGTGTTTGAATGTCTTAACAAACCAGACGACACGTTTCTGGTCACTTTCGATGAAACGAAAAACGTTAAGTTTGATTTTCATAAATGCACCGAAAACAATTTACTTTTCGCTCTTTGAATCTTTAAGAGCGAATTGCATTTGGCTTTGACTGTTTTCAAATCTGGTTAAAGCTCTTCTACTCCGCTTTAGCTTTCCACTAGTCTTTGCAGTCGTATCAAAAATTGTCTATTGTTAACCTGTATTTTTTACCTATCATCCATTTGTTAAGAGTAATTTATAGATAATTTTATGCATCCAGGTTTATTACAGGCCAGTGAATTATAAGCTTGTGTGAAACATGTTGACTCTTTGACGAATTCCAGTTGCACCAATTTCGTTCATCACTTTTTGTTAATAGCAATATCCAAATTGTGTCAATATCTATTTAACCTCAAACGCGTCCCTCTGTTTCAGTCATCCATGAAACTTGACTTTTTGACTGAAACTTTACTAGTAATTTTGTGAATTTTCAAGGCATATATGCAACACGTTTGCACTAGTCACAAGAATATTATTCGCAATTCTACAACTTGCTGGTACCTTATACTCTAACAGGGCCAGGTGGTTGTAAAATAAGAACTGCTTTGAATTCCAGTGTCTCAGTAGTATTCAATCCTTTCTCAAACTCGAATCTCTGTAAGTTTGGACGAGTGCTAGCTTGATTTCCATCAATGCCAGATGCACGTTGTTTTATTGGTGCAACCCCAAACTGAAAGGCCCGGTCGCTTCTCGAAAAAATCCATTTTCAAAATGGAAGACTAGAAATCTTCGACCTTGGTTCTGCTTTTGTCCTCTCTGTTAAATACAACGTCCAATACGTTTTCCATCTCGCCAAACTAATGGTTAAGTATAAATATACTTGAGTTCTATCACAATTGCTGCAATCTGATTGCCTTTCCTACTCGCCAACTATTCTGTGATAGAGAGCGAAGAGAGTAGAATTACTGCGTGTAGTTGTAAACAAAATTAGAATAAAATAAAAACATGAGCCTATCTAGTGAAAGTTACAAAGACTGGTTGGTTTGTGCTAAAAAGAGTACATTATCCGCTCTACCTCTAGGGCTCTACCCTCATTGATCATCACTCGATAGAAATCAAGAGTTCATAATCTTCGTCAAGTTCAAGGCAAGCTTTACACCACTGGCCCAGCAGCCTCAAATGCCCTTGTTATGAATTTTCATGCTGCTACATGTATACAACCTTTGACTGAGTCTTTTGTCGGCGGGCGAACCCTTAAGGACAATAAGGAATTTCGTCTCTGGCCAGAAAAGTTGTTATCACTGTGTGACAATGAAAATATAGCTTCGCTCGGCATTAGTCCTCTACAAGCTAAAGAGGTCTATTGCGCAGAAGCGGGTTAAACGATACGAGAGAATGTAAAGAGTTCCTCTTGTTGGTATTGAAAACTAATTTATTGATCGTAACAGCTACAGAAACGGCAATTTAGGCTGCTATCTCTGTTTTACTCTATACTTTTTTATTCGGCTTGATGCATCGTTTTGTCCTCCCCTAAAAGTGACTAGTATCTAATTTCTCCACTATAATAACCCTGAATCAGACATTGATGTCTCGAGAATAATGGCAATTAATGATCACCAACGAAAGAAGTTCTTGATGGTTGAACAGATTCTCCTTATCTTCACCTTAGGTGATGCATACGAACAGTATGGAGAATTTGCATTCTGAGGGGTTTAGGGTTCACGTAGTCTCCTCCAGAGCCGTCTCTTGATCTCGTCACGCGTTGCGTGACTGGCTGACTTACGATAATATTTGGTTTGTGTGAAGTTTTTTTTTGCGAGCATCGTTTACCATCAGTAATAAACGAATATTGTTTTCACAACAGTTCATTATTTTAACAGCATAATGAGAAGTGCTTCGTTTTCCCCAGGGGGGGTGAATTTCATTGTTAATTTGTCGGTTTTCCGGAAATAATAGTAAACAAAAGAGATGGGCGAATAACTTCCCCAAGAACTCCCCGGCTTGGAGGGGAGCCAATCACTGGGGAAGGTAAAAATAGCGAGATACTGCTCTTTTGTCGCGTGACACAAGGAGTGTAGGTCACTGTCGACTTCCGCTCTTTTTGGATGTGTTGTAACTGCCGTGAATCCAGACTGTGTTATCATCGAACTGGTTCACAAAGAGAGCAACTTGTTCAACGTTCAAAGTAAGTAAGGCTTGCTAGTGTTAGATTAGCGTTATCAGAGAGTTTTATGATACATAGTCAATATTCGTGCGTATAGCACCGTTGACCATGGCCTAGACTGGGAAATGGCTTCCTGTTTATGTTAGAGTCGATGGAGATTTTCACTTTGAACTATAATATTGATTTCTAAGAATAAATTGTTCGTTTCTTGATTTGGAATCGCTTGCAATGTTTAGCAGACGGATAAGGTCATTCGTTTTACTACAGTCTCGCCCGATCTAACCATTTCTTGAAGCCGCGTCCTAACGAATGCTAATTTGGTGTTTGTAGATGCATTTTCATGTGATTATTGTTTTAGTTTCGAAGGCTTCATTGCTTTCAACGCCTTCGGCCTTTTAGGTGTAGTTCTCTCCGCCATGGACTTATTTTGAGATACAAATGTACTCCAAAGGCATTTCATAACGCTCTTGAAAATAAACGTATTATTTGTGACATGTTATTCTAATTAATTCGTCTCCGTGCGTTGATATAGCAGCCATCATCTTCATTTATTCATCATTCATTTTTCCCGTAAATTGTTGAAAGATTAAATTTTAGTGAGCGAGATCAAACTATTTCGAGGGATTGAAAATTACTTCGTGAGTGTATTTCCCGTCCAGTACCAAATAAAATGACAAAGCTCTGAATTACGTGAAAATGTTTTGTTGCGGCTGGAAAAAGGATGAAATGATAAGCGAAAATACCTACAAACAGTAAAAAAGGGGAGCGCTCGAATATAATTTTGTAAAGTGTAGGGTAAAGTGCGACTAAGAGTCATCGGACAAGGAAAGCATTATTCAAAATGCTGGCTAATGAACTGCACTTTTGAGCTCAGTATAACTTTCCTCTAGCTGTCACTCATAAATTCCACAGCGTCTGGCCCCGTCAGGGAAAGCAGATCTTATGTTTGTGCATATGAAACCAACTTGATCGCCTCCACGTCGTTCAAGATTATTTCCTTCGTCATCTGTAGGGACCATGGCTATTACCCGTTTTGTCCAACCTTCTCTCGGAAGATGGGTGTCTTCTCTTAAAGGCAGATTGTTTGCCATTCCACTCCTCCAATTTTGCAGATTATGAACTACTTGTGACGGATTCTGACTTCAGTTTGAAACTCCACCAGCATTCCAACCGTTATGTGGCGCTTTATGTCATCTTGGCACCCAATTACAGGCCATTATTTCTTTCAAGTGACATCAATTTGTTTTGAGGCTATAAAAACTAGGCATTCGAGATTATTTTCGTGTACACTTCCGCTTTTCTAAGAAACAGGAGAAATATAGAATAATAATTTAGAGTCAACCTTAAAATTTGCTCCCTTGTCATTCTCTGTCAAACGGAACTGATATGACACGATATCTTCCTAAGCATCCCCTTAAAACTTTAGATCGGACGGTATGTTTTCCAAATGATTTCGATGTCATCATGCGATTAATATATAGATTTAGCCAAGCCTAAAAGCGGAGCTCTTATTAGTTTATTTTCCAGCCCTACGTTACACTGAATAAAAACTGTAATAAAACTATCTACTGGTAAGTCTATGAAATAAAACTATCTACTGGCAAGTCTTCGTATTATATTTCAACCCAACCATTTCCTCAACATATAAACACTATTACAAAGTAAATAGCAGGGAAATCGAAAACTTGTGGCATATCCATATCATAGGCCCTCTTGTCTGTATCAATAATTTGCTAATCACTCCTGTTGGCAATGTTTTGATGAGGTTGGGCTATCGAGGCAAAGGAACTGAGGATTTTAGTAGGCAGTGACTTTTTTTCAAATCTGGAAACTATCATCATGAAAGCCAAACTTGTTCCCAGTAACTCATTCTTATTCTGAAAAACTAGTTTTGAGAAGGATACAATATTTTATAACAAAAACTTAATGCATAGGTTGTGCAAAAAACATTATAATTTGACTATACTTTTATAGCCAATACCAGTCCCTTCAAATGAAAAAATGTTAGGAGGTTCAGAGCAAAAATAATCTGCCATACATCTGCAAGATTTGATGTAATTATTTTAAATACAAGAATATTAACTGATACTAGGAGATCTAATAAAATTTTAAAAAATAATAAAATTTGGTCCAAAAATTAGAATTCAGCACAGACTGGATAAACAAGGTTCTTAGAAAAAGAAATGTGTACGAATGAAAAAGCTATGCAAACTTTTTTTACAACACCTGCCTGTACCTATATGGTATGTAGTAAAGTCTTTTGAAGTAGTCATAATCCCAGTTTCATATGTTGAAAACACATGCACATGCAGATTTCCTGTAAACCTATAGTTTAAGCCTGTGATGACTTTGAAATTTTGATGCACATCTCAAAAGGAGAACAAATAAATTTCATGTTTCTATTTATTCAGTTTAGGTTGGTGAAGTAAAATTGAGTCAAACATTCAAGATGTACAGTGACAGGTTCAAGAGATTTTCACAACTAATTTTTATGGTTAGCCTACCTGGAACAATCATCTTGAACTAATGATACCCAACAGAACTATCCATTGTGAGAGGGCAGGCTTTCCTTTCTTCATTTAGAGAATTAATGATGTTATCATCTTTCCACAAGTTCAGTGGAAAGTGAGAGTGAATGAGACTGAAGTGTCTTTGTTACTTAATATATAAATATCCAGAGCCAGGATAAAAAGTCAGACACAGTCTGCAAAACTCTCTTACTTTAATTTTTTAACCAATTAAGCTAAAGCTTTACATTCTTGCTTTGTGATTATGTGGATGCCAATTACTGGTAATTTTTATGCATTAAAATACGAAAAAATGTTCTCACCTGAATTCCATCTGGAATGAGAACTCTGCAAGACTTCTGTTTTATCTTGAATTCAAACATAAAATTCAATTATTTGCAGGTAGGTTAAGGAGGAAATTAGGAAGAGGGTGCGTCTTTTTTTATCGCAGCTATTAATGGAAGCATTCTAGTTAAAGTTGTTTTCAGCGATCCATTGGACGAGGTAACCATGACAGGTCAGCGATATAAATCAATTTATGAGAAATACAACTGTAGTCATTCAAGAACACAAGCTCGCAGTTAGAGGACATGGTTTCTCTCCAATACAGCGGAAAAATATCAAAAACTGAGAGCAAAAAGTGACATCTGAAAGTACTATGTGGCATTGAAGAGGCAAACGACACTTAAAACTTGACAAAAAATTTTTTTTCCACAAACAAACACGAGGTCTTCCTGGATTAAAAGATCAACTTTCTCGACTCACGGGAGCCTGGATGCAGGTTTACCCACCGGGGGCCTGGGTTAAGTAACAAGCTATAAAAGGTACCCGCACAACGTGACATAGAAAGAATTAAAATACGCCAAAGGCGTCTTTCGACTTTTGAATTTCGCTCTGACGAAGGGTTATGGCTCGAAACATCAGCTTTAGAAACTCTTTACGGTGGTCAAATTGCATCATCATTTCAATTGTTAAAACCGAATAGTCTTGTTACCACTCAAAGAAGTTACCCTCTTAATTCGTTTGACCTCTGCTAAGCTTGTAGCATAAACAGACGTTGCGTTAAGACGGCTTAAATTTACTAGTCTGAGGAAAATCATTTGTATTCTTGAAAATAAATGTATTATTTGTCACATATTATTCCGTGTGTCGATAGGGCAGCCATCATCTTCATTTACTGCATAAACCCAATAAATTGTTAAGAAATTACATTTTAATGGGCGAGATCAAACTATTTTGAGGGACTGAAAAGTACTTCGTGTTTGTGTTTCCTGGGACAGTTATTACAATTCACTTCGCACAGCCGTATTTTTTACGCTCTATTTAATGAACCGTATTATAGTGACAACTTTGATCAAGTTTTGTTGATCTGCAGACAGCAACATCAGCAACAATAGACTCTTACTATTTACCCCAAAACATATTATTACAACAATATATATAAATTTTGTTCTACACTAAATGTGTGAGGGGTACTGGCACCCAAAATAACCACTGCACGGGGTTGACGAAACTGAGTGCCAGTATACATTTAGGTTTATATAAACTATAGGGTCGGTATACTACACATACCACTGACATCACACAAATGTAGACACGACACATACATGTTACATCACACAAAAAAGACAGGATAATCATATCTCCATGTTGTTTCCTTAATAATTGTAAATGAAACTTTTTTTAGTTTCAATTTAAAGGTAGAGAGAGGAGAATTCAGCATATTTTCCTCAAGGATATTCCACATTTTGGGTCCTTGATATCAGTTATTTAAAATTCCATTGTTAGTTTTGACTTTTATGAGATAATAAGTCCGTTTTTTAACTAAGTGTGTTATGACTGTGTACCTGCTAATAAAACCTTTTTGATGTGAGACAGGAAAGCAGAAGGCGGTAGAATATTATGATATCTGTATATGAAAATTGGAAGGTGAAAAGTAACTAGGGAATTAGGGAATCTTATAATTCTAAGATTTCTGTGATTATCAACTTGATGGAGGATGAAATGCTGAAAACGTGATAATACGTACCACTTGTTTTTGTAGAATATAAATTGCAATTGGCTTCAAGTTACTTTTATGTCTACAGCGTTATTGACCTGTAAATTTACCTTTTACATGATGAGCTTGATGGAGGATCAAATGATGATTATATGATAATACGTATTACTTTTTTGTGAAATCTAAATTGGCTTCAAGTTACCTTTTTATCAATAGCGTTATTGACCTTTACTTTTTCGTTTTCTTCAGTTACCTGGCACAACTAACAAGTAACCCACAAAGTGTTAGTCCCATTAAACGCTTTTTAATGCACGCCAGATATCACAACAGGGTTAAACTTCGAGGAAAGTTACTTTTATTTTTTTTATTATTTACAGGCCTGCAACTCATTAAAAGATCATTTCAAGCCAAATATGGCGTGCGTAACAGAATACTCCCCAGAACAGCTTAATTACTACAGAATCTGTTACATAACCACTGATGTTTTGGCAGATGGTCTGCGAACAGTCTTTAAACAACAATGGGACAACCGCTATAAATCAACAAAGGGAGAATGGAAAGATGAGCCCAAAAATGGATTGGACTTTTATAATGGGGAATCCCCACGTAACCAAAAAAGAAATTCCCGGCTTTTGGCCACCATGATTGATGGGAATACAGCTGAATGGGACTGCACAATGCTTTTTTACGCCATCCTCTTCTCCGACTGTATCTACAGTCTGAGCACGACTGTCTACTCAAATGTACAGGATCTCAAAAATTTTCGAAACGAACAGTTTGCGCACATGCCACGAGGTCAACTCACAGACGTGGAATTTCAGGGTGCCATCAGCAAAGTGCAAACTGCTTTTCAAGCTCTCGGTCTTTCTACGTTGCAGATTCAAGGTCTCAGAAATCAGACAAGTTTTCGTACTGACGAATTACGAAATGTGCTCACAAAAATCGACGACCTTGAAATGGAACTGAAAGAGATAGAAGAAAAGCGACGGGTCCTGGAAGATCAGTTACAGAGAGACATTTCTTCTTTTTGTTTTCTCCCTCCAAAACCCTCACATGACCTCGCCAATCGTGACCGTGAAGTTGTTCAAATTACGCAAAAACTTAAATGGCTGAAGAAAACTAATGAAAGCTGTTTAACTTACTTGTACATATCAGGCAACCCTGGAAGTGGAAAATCTCAGTTGGCTGGTCTTGTGGCTAGGCGATATTTCGATGAAGCCCAAAAAGTTCCCGACATTCCTTCATTTGTTATGACAGTAAATGCTGAAAGCTCACCCGCGCTTCTAGAGTCGTATGTTACTTTTGCTCGACAACTTAAGTGCCCGGAATACGCGATTACAAACACTCTCTACTGCAGGGATTTTAACACGGACGAGAAGATCGCTAACCTAAAAACGTTAGTAGCTCCAAAACTGGTGCTCTTTTCCTCTTGGCTTCTAATAATCGACAACGTGACGAGCATGTCTTCTATGCATGCTCATTTTCCCGCAAATGAGTGTTGGGTGCGAGGACAGGTATTAATCACAACGCAGGACACTGCATCCATCCCTTTCACAAGCTCTTTTATTGAACATGTCTCTATAAGCGAGGGCTTGGAGCCTCGTGATGCTTGTTCATTATTAGCCAACCTCTCTGGATTCTCTGACGATAGAATGGAGAATGAAGTTGCCCAAGCTCTGAACTATCAGCCACTTGCCCTCGCAAGCGCTGCAACCTATCTAAGGCAGGTGCGACGTAACAAAGCAACTGCAGAGATTGGCTGGAACGATTACCTCGGGAAACTGAGCAAAGGCCAACGGCGTACCACTGAGGCTATTCTTGCTGAGACCAACCCATGCTACCAAAAGTCCATGACCACAGCAATATCGTTAGCCGTTGAGACGATGGTGGCATCTGACAGAATTCTTAGTCATGTTTTCACTTTCCTCTCCCTTTGCGCAATGCAACCCGTGCATCTAGACCTTGCGATCGATTACCTTCTGGCTGCAGATAAAGAAACGGAGACACGTGAGGTGATAAGTTTGAGAATTCAAAGGTGCTCGTTACTGTTGCTAGACGAGGAGGAGAGTGGTGTTTATATTCGCACACATTATGCTGTACATGAGGTAATTAATGCCCTAATGAACGAGCTTTCAGAGCAGAAGAGCCTTGAAGCCGTGAGTGGAGCATTAAGGTCATTTAACGAATTTATCAACGACAGTTCACGCATAAATTCTGATGAACATGATTCTATTTCTAGTAGAAAGCAAGTTGTTCCCCATTTGAAATCCTTCATTTTGAAAACTGAAGACTTTTTCTGCACAGAGAAACTACCCAAAATCCTCAAAGAGGAATTGTTTAACATTCAGGGTCTTCCAGGCATGTTTGGAAATCTTGGGCAAGTGGCCCAAAACCATTTGGATTTTTATACAGCGAAGAAGTACTTTCATGTAGCATTGGAAATCACCAAATGTGATAAGCGTTTTAGAGGTGTTGATGCAGCAATCGCCAATTTTCACATGGGTACCATTCACCAAGACTTTGGCGAGTTTCATCGGGCAAAAAAGTGCTTTGAATGTGAATTATCTATTCGACTGAAAAAACAAGGACGCAAGCATGTCGATATTGCAGCCACTTATGGGAACTTAGGTAACATCCACCTTGGCCTAGGAGATCTGGAGAAAGCGAAAAGCTATTATGAACTTGCACTGGTTATTATTCACGATATGGGCGAGCATGAGCATGTTCATGTAGCAACTACTTACAATAATCTAGGAGACGTTCATAGTCTGAAATCTTTTGTAATTGTAAAGCGCATAGAGTTCAATTTTAATGCGCTATATAAGAACTTATTATTAAATTAAATTAAATTAGTGAATTGGGTCATCCAAAGCAGGCAAGGATATATTACAATCATGCCCTGAGAATTCGTCTAAAACAATTTGGTCCTGATCATATTCATGTCGCAGCTACTTATGGCAGCCTAGGAAACGTATCTCGACAATTGGGAAATCTAGAGCAAGCGAAAGACTATTATGATCGTGCACTGGCCATTCGAACGAGGAAGCTCGGACCTGAACATATTGATGTGGCAACTACATACAATAACTTGGGTATTGTTTATCTCATGTCCAATTCACTAGAGCAAGCTAAAGATTATTTTGATCTTGCACTGGCCATTAATCTGGATAAACTTGGACCTGAGCATGTCCACGTTGCAGCCACTTACAATAACCTAGGTAACGTTCATACCGAACTTGGTGATCCGGAAAAGGCGAAGGAATATTATGATCTAGCACTCATCATCGGTCAGAACCTAGTCGATGACGAACAGTTGAAAGATGAAGGTCCGAAACGGCCATTGCGTGATCGAGGGACCACTTGTAAAATACTTTAAATGCTTAATTTTGACCCACGGGATGGATTTTGTGCTGCACTCATGAGAACATAATGTACTTTATTTTCAACAAAGATGTTTATTCATGTAAAAAACTCGTGAACTGGCCGCATTGGGCTCGGAAGGAAAGCAGTGAAAAGTGAAGGAAAGCTAGTTTTCTATGTAGGCCTTCTACAGCAACATCAATATGCATGCATAGCCTTCGTAGGTTTTACAATTTACTGTTAAATTTGTGGTACCATGTCAAAATCGCGTCGTTTACATTTAACGATAATGTGACAAAGTTTTGGACCTAAAAAAGAGAGCATACCCATATAATAAAATATGGTAACAATATACCATATTTCTTCTTCTATTCATTGACATACCAATACATAAGCTGAATTATCCAATGTAGAACCAGCCTGAGCCCTGTCCAACAGAAATTGAACATTTTTGAGCAAAAAGGAAACAAGCTAGTACTAACTTATAAAGTTACGCATCATGGTCAACAACAAAGGCATCGTCATCATAAACTACGCATGACTAAACTTTTCTTTCCTCAAGGCGGTATATGTTGGATCTCTCCGTTTTTTTGGATGTTCCAGGCGAAGTCGTACTTCTCTAACAGCTTGTTCTCCATGTCTTCAGCATCCTTCTTCCCTTCCGAGGTCTTAACACGAACCCATAATTCATATCCTTCTGTCAAAGCCTCATTCATGAAATCTTCTTTATGCGATCCATTCGTGCAGTATTCATTAATTCTTCGCCTTTGTGCTCCTTGTTTATCCCTCCAAAAGTTTGCCATTTGACTCATCGGATTTTGAGGATTGCGAACTACTTGTGGCGCACTCTGAATTTCAGTGTGAAATTCCACAACTGCTCCAACCGTTATGTCGGGGTTTTTACCTTGAGTCACACATAATCTTGGCTCCCAATTACAGGCCATTATTTCTATCAAGAGACATCCATTTGTTCTGAGGCTATAAAAACTAGCCAATCGAGATTATTCGCGTGTGCACTTCCGCTTTTCTAAGAAACAGGAGAAAGATAGAACAATAATTTGGGGTCAACCTTAAAAAGTTTAAATTGAAACCTTAGACGCGACTGTTAACAGTGATAGTGGTCGGTTATTGGCCGCTTCTTCATGATCTATGTCTTTAAGGATAGGTATCACCTCGCCTTCTTTCCACTTCTTTGGGAATGTACCAGTAAGAATGGAGCAATCTATGATCTCAGTCAGAGGGCCTAAGATGACGGGTAGGCAGTCCTTGATTAAGCGTGTGCTCAATTTATCAGGACCAGGCGCTTTGTTAAGTAGCAGAGACATTGCAACTTGGCGTACTTCTTCACATGTCACGGTCCTGAGATTAAAAAGCTCATCGCTGGGAGGGAGGTCGACTCTTATCTCATCGGGGATAGCCAAGTTGTTCTTCTTAGCAAGGCATAAGGAGGCCTCTACGGCATTTCTACCGACAGCTGCAAAAAACTGGTTGAATTAATTTGCTACGTATTTCAGATCTTTTGAATAAATTTGCCTTTCCTTGATTTTGAAATGGAGAACGCGATTAATTATCTTCCCGTGAGAATTGGGATTTTTCTGATGCAGTGTCACTTCTTCGAAAGTGTGGTTTCTCGCAGCTTCATGAAGGGTTTTCTTGACCAAGTTGCGTGATTCTTTAAAATTAGCCCAGTCAACGGCGTCCCGTGTTTGATGAAATCGTTTGAGGAGGCCATCTCTAGATTTCATGAGATCCTTGATTTCCTGGTTGACAAAACGAAAAGATCTGCTACGAATCTTAATGGATTTCATGGGAGCATGGATGTCTAGAACGGACGGTAGAGTATCATTACATGTATTGAGCTTAGTGTACACGTCGCTAGCACCAAAAATTGGTAGAAGGTTATCGGCCTTGTTGGTTAGGTCCACCATAAAGATGTTAGGGCTATAGTTTTAATGGCTGCGGACATTTACAAATTGGAGGGAAGAAGTCTTGACGGCTTAACTTTGAGTTTCACAAAGACAATTGAGTGGTCGCTAATGGGCCAATGTAAAACCCCAAAACCCCGAACAAGCGTGTTGGCCTAAACTAGGATTACGTCAAGCAACGATTCAGCGTTTTCTGTGATCTTAGTTGGCTTTAAATGAGCTGTATCGAGTTCATTTCGGTGTAAAATTTCTCCAATGCTTTAAATTCAGAGTAGGTTTTCTTGAGATAGTTACAGTTCAAATCGCCTAAAATTAAGATAGGCTTGTTGAGCAGTAAGGCTTGGATGTAGCTGGGTTTAAGGACCTCATCAAAGGAATTGAGGGGAGAGTCGTCTGAGCGATACGCGATGCAGATCACCATCGATTTAAATTTATTGTACTGGGCACAACCATAACTGATGGAAATTTCTCTCGGACATATAGGGGAGCTCTTTCAGTAAAGTGGCTTTAAGTTCTTTCCGAGTGTAGGCGCAGACTCCTCCGCGTCACAACTCCAGGGTTGTGACGGTAGTGTTTAGCTAAGTTTCAGAGATTCTGAAAAATGAGCGCTATTTTTGAGCGATCTTATATTTAGGTAGACGATTTCAAGCCCGGTGTAACTAGCATTTGACGCTCCATTTGTCTGACTCAATTCGCTCCACTGAACACAGATTATGCAGATTCAGGCGGTGTGCGCACTCCGACTACGTTGCATTGTGGTAGCTTATTTTCAATATGGCGGTGAAAGCAGCAAAAATCGGCAGATTTTGACCGACCATTCCGTAAAAGTTAGGCCGTTGTTTTTTCCTTTCACCATAGGTAAATGTAATTTGATTTATTCTGAGTGTGTAACAGTATTTTTTGTCCGTATTTGTCGCGTATTCTACGGTTCCCCAAGGACAAACGTAATCACTGTTTTTCCAGTAAGTAATTTGACTCGGAGACCGGTTTTCGAGAAGGTCAAATTTGATGTACGTCGTAGTTTGGAGCCTTTCAAAGATTTGGATGGCCGCTTTGATCCTTCTTCAACAGCTCTGACCAAACGCTCTCAAACGCTCTCAAACGCTCCCAAACGCTCTCAAACGGTACGTGTATTTCTCGCTTTTTAAGTGATAGTGTTTGAGACCGATTATGGCCAAGAACAGGCCAGTTGCGTTACAAAGCGTTACCATCGTATACTCCACTGTCTTGTAAATCTACTTTCCTAGGTAAAAGGAAATTTACTAATGGCGAGTGTTGTATGGTAAATCTACTATCTTGATCATTGAATGAAGGAATGATGAATTAGAGCAACGAAAGGAGTCACTTGGCCAATAAATAACAATCAACAATGCACACGGCGACACGCTGGATAACTGGAAATCAGAAGGTAGTGGATGGTTAAAAGATGTTGATTGCCTTGTGCGACTCCTGCCACTCGCTTGCGCTTTTAAATCTTCTGACTTGAAAGCTTGGCTGTTATTAGGATATCTTTTAATGACTTTTGTTTGCGATGTGATAATAAAGGTTAGTTTTAAGGTTTCATTTCTCCATCTGTATGTTCTTGGTCTTCTTGAGGTTTGGCACAGCCGGATGAGATTGTGTTACCAAAGGTAATATTTTCATTTGTACGCGCTATTTTTTTCGTTTTCAGGTATACTGTCTCTTCCGCATAAAATAACTTCAAAGATACGTTTCTCAAAACCTCATTCTCGGTATTCTTGATTCTTTAAGCATATTTGAAACTCTGTACATTTTTATTAAACTTTGAGCGTGACGAATTTGGTCTTGGGAGGTGTAAGGCTTCTCCTTTCGTGAATCCTGTATTTTCGCCTTTGAGTGTATGACATGAAAAGTAGTTCGTGTATTAGAGGGTCGCTGTCTCTTTGTGTTATAATGCGTTTGTACGTCAAGGGTCGATTCCCCGTTAAATAGCTCGCGAATTTGATATTATTCACACAGCCATCGGCTTTGGGTGTAACTGCTGCTAAATGAATAGGTTCTTGGGCAAGACCGCAGTTTCGATTCTTTCTGAATCTCTTCAGTTGCTTCCTAATAACAAATTTGTTACGGAGGAAAAACACTTTTTAACTTTCGAAGGAACGGCAACAGAGAGTGAATCCCCATTACATTCCACGTTTATTACTCGACCGCGACAGGATGTAAATGACTCGCTTTTTAGTTTTACGACCATAATGCAACGCAATCAGAGTGCGCACATCGCCTGATGCAGATTCACTCCTGTAGCACTCGTCTTTGGAAAAGTAATATTTCGGTTTCCTGACTGGGTGGCAATTACGAACAGCGTGAACAGATCGAATTCTTCGGGTTCTCAATATATCCATATTCTTTATCTTGCGAAAGATGTCGTCTAAGATAGCACGTCTTAACCTCGAGTGTATCAATTCAGATCTTAAATATTTAATTGGATTGCAGATTCTGCGAGCCATTACTCGTGTGGCTTCCAGCAGAGTTTCCTGTCCTTTCCGGACCCGGATTCTTTGAATATCCATGTGTATCGTGAGATCTGTGCAAAGTAGACAGCTTGGTAGAGCCAGAACGGTCATTCCATGCTTACTGTGCTTTGTTACCGCTTCAGAAAATCTGAAGACTAAACTCACCTGGACACGCTTTAGGGCCGTCCTGGAGTCGCGTGCGGAATTTGGCGGGAAATTCGGTGTTGATTGAAGTGCATTGAAGATGTTATGTTCCCCATTACTGCTTTTCAGAATGTAAAGATCCTTAGTATTGCTGGTTTTCAGTGTCACGCCATTCAAAATAGATCAAAATAAAAAATAAAAACCGTTCAATCGATTTAGTCTAGAATCTGGAAATAGAAAGAAGCTAGATATGTAAAGACTCTCGCCAAGATTCAGGTCACAGCAATTTTTCTTACGGAAGATATGAGGAGAAACGTTTTTCCCAAATTTATAGAGATTTGTATGGAGCCGCCATGCTGGTGCCCACCTGGATGGGCACCAACATGGCGGCCGGAAACCAGCAGAAACATCTGTCACTGAGTTTTGCTACAAAAGCGTGAATTTATCTCTCTAAGAACTCATAAACGTAACAATAATACTTTATTCTAATACAAGAACTGTTCAGATAGCTGAATTTCCCTAAATAAGTCACCTTTTAAACCAACATAACAGCTCTCTCGCTCGTCATGTAAAGGCCACGTCACGCAAAAGCTTAGAAATTCAAGAGTAGTCTATCACTAAACCAAGAACCCATTTGGAGTGAAAATTTGTCTGAATATTAGTTTTTAGCAGCTCTAATACATCATGAAAGTAAAATCTCAGGAGGATCAATAGTTCTGAAGTCTGAAATTTAGTGACGTCACGTGAAAACCAGCAATTTCGTCCGTTGCTATTGCTGGTCTGAAGGACTGGCAATAGATGGTGGATAATGACTAAACTACAAAGCGATATTAAAAAGCGTGCTGCCCTATTGGCGCAAACATCACAAATAAAGCTTGCTTCTTTCTCAGTCTGTGTCAAACGGAACTGATATGAGACGATAACACGATCTCTTCCTCAGCATCCCCTTAAATACTTAGCAGAAATCGTCTCTTTTTCGATCAGACGGTGTATTCTCTAAATTATTTGATTGTCATCATGCAATTATGAGCAGACGAGACATCGAACGAAGTTTATAATCGCTTCAAAGTTTAGCGGCTAGATATTGCTGAAATGACTACCGGTTTTCTAAGAAATATACAATTTTTTTTTACTATAATCGTTTTTGATATCTCAGAAAGAAAATAATAGTTCTTCTTTCACGTATTCTTCATCGATGCAGTAACAAAACGTAAATCAGCAACACAATGATATCAAGTGGCCGGAGCATTAGTAGACTGAATACATATGATACTACTAGTAAATGAATATAAATATATTTACTCATATAATAACTACTGAATCATCAAACAGTTTTAATAAAAATCCCCTCGCAAGTGTTGCAATCTATCTAAGGCAGGTGCAACAGAACAAAGAAACTGCAAAGTTTGGCTGGAACGATTATGTCGAGGAACTTAACAAAGGCCAACGGCGTACCACTGAGGCTATTTTTGCTGAAACTAACCCATGCTACCAAAAGTCCACGACCACAGCAATATCGTTAGCCGTTGAAACGATGGCGGCATCCGACAAAATTCCTAGTAATGTTTTTACTTTCCTCTCCCTATGCGCAATGCAACCCGTGTATCTGGACCTTCAAAAGACCGTGAAGAAATGGAGACACGTGAGGTGATAAGTTTGAGAATTAAAAGGTGCTCGTTACTGTTGTTAGACGAGGAGGAGATTGGTGTTTATGTTCGCACACATTATGCTGCACATGAAGTCATTAATATCTTAGTGAACGAGCTTCCAGAGCAGAACAGTGAATTATCTATTCGACTGAAAGAACAAGGACGCAAACATGTCGATATCGCAGCCACTTATGGGAACTTGGATAACATTCACCTTGGCCTAAGAGATGTAGAGAAAGCGAAAAGCTATTTTGATCGTGCACTGGTTGTTATACACGATATGAGTGAGCATGCACATGTTCATGTTGCAACTGCTTACAATAATTTAGGAGACGTTCATCATGAATTGGGTCATCCAAAGCAGGCAAGGATATTTTACAATCATGCCCTGAGAATTCGTCTAAAACAACTCGGTCCTGATCATATTCATATCGCAGCTACTTATGGCAGCCTAAGAAACGTATCTCGACAATAGGGAAATCTAGAGCAAGCGAAAGTGTATTATGATCGTGCACTGGCCATTTGAACAAGGAAGCTGAGCATATTGATGTTGCAACTACATGCAGTAACTTGGGTATTGTTCATCTCTCTCCCTTGAGCAAGTTAAAGATTATTTTGATCTTGCACTGGCCATTAATCTGGATAAACTTGGACCTGGGTATGTCCACGTTGCGGCTACTTACAATAACCTAGGTAACGTTCATGCCGAACTTGGTGATACGGAAAAGGCGAAGGAATATTATGATCTGGCACTCATCATCGGTCAGAACTTGGTCGATGAATAACAATTGAAAGATGGAGGTCCTAAACGGCTATTGCGTGATCGTAAGATCACATGTAAATTACTTGAAATGCTTAATTTTGACTTACGGGATGGATTTTGTGCTGCACTCTTGCGAACATATTGTACTTTATTTCAAAAATAGATTTTTTATTTATAAAAAACTCGTAAACTGGCCGTTTTTTATGCTCGGAAGGAAAGCAGCGAATTTTAAATACGATCTGGTTTTCTATGTAGGCCTACTACAGCAACATTAATATGCATGCATAGCCTTCGTAGGTTTTACAATTTACTGTTAAATTTCAGGTGCCACATAAAGCACTACATAAAGCTCAATATTGCATTGTTTACATTTGACGATTATGTGACAACGTTTTGGACAAAAACAGAGAGTACACTCATCCTCCTTCTTATATTTACTGACATACTTATATAAAAGTTGGATTATCTAATAAGGAACCAGCTTGAAGCCTGTCCAACAGAAAGTAAACATTTTTGAGTAAAAAAAGGAAACAAGCTAGCACTAACTTATAATGTCACGCATCATAGTCAACAACAAAGGCATCGTCATCATAAACAACGCATGACTCGACTTTTCTTTCCTCGAGGCAGTATATGTCGGATCTCTTCGTTTTCTCTAAAGTTCCAGGCGTAGTCATACTTCTCTAACAGCTTGTTCTCCATGTCTTCAGCATTATTCCTTCCTTCCGAGGTCTTAACACGAACCCATAACTCATATCCCTTTGTCAAAGCGTCATTCATGAGTTTTGCTTTATGCGATCCACCCGTGCAGTATTCGTTAATTCTTCGCCTTAGTGCTCCTGGTTTATCCCTGCACGTGCTTCCAACGGAAACAATATAATTGGGTTGATCGTCTAACGTTCCTTTAGCTCGCCACTCATAAATTCCACAGTTTCTGGCCTTGTCAGGGAAAGCAGATCTTATGTTTGTGCATATGGAACAAACTTGACGTTGTCCACGTGCGTCAAGATTATTTCCTTTAGTATTTGGAGGGACCATGGCTTTTACCCAATTTGTCCAATTTTGAGCTTGCGATCCTTGAAGACGGCTAATTTCTCTGTCACGCCGAACGTTTGCCATTTGACTCATTTCGGATACGAACTATTTGTGGTGCACTCTGAATTTCAGTGTGAAACTCCACAACTGCTCCAACCGTTATGTCGTGGTTTCAGTTTACCTTGTGTCAAACGTCATCTTGGCACCCAATTACAGGCCATTATTCCTATTAAGAGACATCTATTTGTTTTGAGACTATAAAAACTAGCCAATCGAGATCATTCGTGTGTACACTTCCGCTTTTCTAAGAAACAGGAGAAATATAGAACAATAATTTGTCAACCTTAAAGTTTTAAATTTCTTCCTTCTCACTCTCTGTCAAACGGAACTGATATTAGGTTAGACGGTATATTTTCTAAACGATTTCGTTGTCATCATACGAATATGAGCAAATGAGACGTCGAACAAAGTTTATAATCGCTTCAAGTTCTACCGGCCAGATATTGTTGAGATGACTTCCAGTTTTCTAAGAAATATAAATTTTTTTTTAAACAATCGTTTTTGATTTCTCAGAAAGAGCATTCACGTGAAACAATGGTTCTTCTTTCACGTATTCTTCATCGATGCAGAATCAAATCATAAAATCAACCACACAATGATATCAAGTGGCCGAAGCATTAATAGACCGAATACGTGTGATACCTAATAGATGTGGTATGAATGCATTTACTCCTGTCAATAACTGCTAAATCATCAAATAGTTTTAAATAAAGGTTCGGATAAAGGCTCAAACCCATTAGGTGGTCACATTTAATGTCGATGCGTTCGACAACATATCGTATAAATAGGAAGAGGTTACGTCTTTTTTATTGCAACTGTTAATGGTAGCACTGTACTTGAAGTTGTTTTCAACGCTTTACTGGACGAGGTAAATTGTTTCAATAATGAAATAAAAATGAAAATGAGCCCCTCCCAGAAGAAGCCAGCAATGTAAATCAATTTTATGAGAAGTACAACTGTAGTCATTCAAGAACGCAAGATGTAGTTTCTCTTCAATACAGCGAAAAAAATATCAAAACCTGAAACCGAAATTAACAAGTGTAGGTACTATATGTGGCATTGAAGGGGCGAACGACAATTAAAACATAACAAACAATTTTATTCACAAACGAACTCGAGGTCTTGCTCGATTAAATGATTAACTTTACTCGACTCACGGGAGCCTGGATGCAGGTTTGCCCACCGGAGGACTGGGTAAGTAACAAGTTAAGGGAGGTACATGTACCTTCAACTTTTGCATTTTGCTCTGACGAAGGGCTATTACTCGAGACGTCAGCAACCTTACGGTGGCCTATTTACATTATTATATCAATTCGAGTTATCTCATTACAACCCAAACGAGGCAGCACCACTTTTGACTTCCTCTTAGCTTGCAGCATAAGCAGGTGTTCCGTTAAAAGACAGTTTAAATTTACTAGTATGGGGAAAGGCATTTGCAGGTTATGTCAATGATCAGCTGGTAATTTGATGGTAGAATAAACTTTAAGCTGTCTTCTTTTGTGTTTAGTAACCCCATGTGACAAATCCTTTGCAAAGAAAACAAATTAAAACGAGCGACCGTTGAAATGAGTTTACAAGATTTTGATAGTTCCTGGAGATGGTGTTTAAGAAAGGCAAGGCTACTGCCTGAAAGGGTTCCTAAGTGGTTTTGAAAGTAATCTGGACAGTTAACGTGAAGAAGATACAATTATTGAGGTAGGCAAACTGGAAACCTTGTTTGCAATTAGCACGTGTTCGCGATATAGACTGAAATGCACTAAATGAATGCTGTTTGCATCGCCTTGTTTTGTTTTGAAATCTAGCCAATTCCATGGTGGTAGGTTTTATGCCACGTGAAGATTTTAAGGTTGCAAAGCCCAATGCAACACTTCTCTACATACTGCCCATCCATCTCCCACTGCTATGATGATTGGAATGCGATCCTGTAAGATTCTCGTAGAACAAGTTTTGAAAAAGTTTCAGATTCCATGGATCTTTGTACGGCTTTCAGGACAGATCTCCGCATAAATCATGCAAAAACCTTGCTCTCTACCTCAACATAGCGCAGATGAGTTATTTTCCAATGCATACTCGGTGTTTCAAGATTCTGTGGCTTTTCTTCGGTACATTCCACTAATATGGTTTTTCCTCTTTGGAGGTAGTTTAGCTCTAAAAGGCCTACTGAGTGCTCTTTAAAATGATTGTATTTGTCTCTGCTGTAATATTTATGGAAATATCAAAATAATGCGTCATTTGCAAAAAGGTTTTTCTTTCTGGCACACCTGAAGAACAAACTTTCATTGCGAATTGCGCCATAAGTTTGACGATCGTCTAAACTGACTAAATTCATATTTAATTTGAGATAATGTTCAAAAACCGCTTTCCAAGGCGCCTATCATACTGCTATGTTTTCGTTTGAATACGCATAGTATTACTTTTGACGTGTTTTCGCCGATCATTCATACTTGAACGCCCGAAAACGTCGATGAAAATAGAGACTTTCGAAAACGGTCTCAAATCTATAGTTTTTTTCAAACGTATAGTTTTTAAAATGCTCTGTTTTAGTGCCGTGCACAAGTGAAAACAGATGTTTTGAAAACAGCAACAAAAAATAACTAGATGTAATTGGTTCCAGTTCTAAACGGAGCATTTGTCCAAGATGGCAGAAAATCTTCTGATATTTTATTTGCTGATTTGGAGCTTTGTTCAATGTCTTCAGTTAAACATAGCCTTGTACGATGTGCAAGCCAACTTAGGACGAAAGTTAGGGAACATAAAAAGATTGGTTTTATTTTCAATTCCAGGTCCCACTCGTTTTATCGCTTTAAGCTGTCTTAGTGTGGACAAGTAAAAACACCACGGAAAGGCTGGTGTGGACAGAAATTTTTTACTTCGTTTTCGCCGACATGAAACGGAAACTTTTGAATTATTGAACGGGAAAACTGGTCGTACGTAATAAAGGTTCCCAAAGGGGTTAACAGTAAGCCCTAAAAAAGGCACAAAAAAAAAAGTCCTTAGGAGTAAAAAATGTTAGCCGTAAAACTTTTTTCTGTGAACCATCACCCCATTTAGACCTTCACAGTGTAACTATGTATTTCCATAGAAGCTTTATTTCTCTTAGGTATTTATATTTTAAGCAAAGAAATGCGAAGCTAACTCTTGAGTTTACTTTGATAAATCTCATTCGGTTTAAATTCGTTCGCGCCCTGACCATACTAGATGCGAAAGGCAATTAACATTTTCCCCCTTTGCTTGCGCGTGTCTTTCCATCTACATTTGCCTCACATTTTCACCCAAATTACGCCTGTAAATTGCACCGCAAATTACGCCTGTAGGCTTTCTATCGCTCAGGTCGTAGCAAAAGTTTGGTGCAGAGTCGTGAAACTAGTTTTAGATTTTGAAAAGATTTCTACGAATCCTAACCAATGTTGTTCAATCCTGCATAGTCTTTGGAGGGTTTCTTAAAGACATATGCCAGAAGAAATTATCTTTTGTTTATTGAAGGAAATTAAAATATCACCATCTATCTCAGCGTACAAAGTGTATGTACACTTGTTAATAAAAATTGCGGAAATTTCGTGAAAATGCGAGGATACTGATTACTTTACAGATCAAACAACTAATTACATACAGGATATTAACACAGTCCTGTCACTTATTAAAGTACTATTTTGCTTCTTTTTCGTCCAGATGTTTTGCAAACTAACTGAAACTTATACTTAATTTTATGTTTCTTTTCTGGTAATAATCTGATTTTGTTGTTCCATTTGTGAGTTAATTAGTTGACACGATATTTTAGACCCAAAAGATGGTCGCTCTAACGAAGGGCTAACGCTCAAAACTTCAGCTTAAGAAACACTATATGGTGGCCAATCTACATTATCAACTTAATTGATCAAACTAAATTATCTTGAAAGTTTTCAGAGTGTTTTTTTTTTTTATTGATACATTTGACAATTTTCTCAGTTTATCGCAAAGGAGCTATTCATCTTGAATGCAGCGAAAAGGTTCAACTAATATCCGAAGCAATTTCCGCGTTGATTAAGATAGTGTATATATAATTGACAATTGCTGAACTTGACAGTTGGCGTTTCCATCGGGCAAGCTGTTGGAAGTGGATTTTTGAAAACTGGACGAAGCCGTTTCGACAGGACAGTTTACAGAGAAAAATATTGTCTACGGCGTTATTCAGAGTAGCCAAGTCGAGGTATGCAAATACCCGCTGTTACTTCACGGGAGATTATAATTCTTGCTGAACTTTTTACGTTGGCTATGAGATGCTCAAACTCTTTTTCACTCCTTATGTCTTTCTCGTAGATTTTTGTGGCGCATCCAGGAGTCATCAAGTACACGTATGGCAGCCATGGGTGCGACTCAAACCATTGCAGCAACTTATGGCGTCATTGGTGCGGCGTCCATCGCAGGCAACGCTACATTTTGTTTCCTGTTGTATAACAAACCTTTCCTGTTGAAAAAACCTCACAACATTCTACTGCTGACTTTAGCAACAGCTGACTTGTTAACAGGTACAAATAGAATGATTTGTTCGAAGTTGCTCTGTGCTTAAAGGTGACAGTCTTTTGAACCAGGAATGAAATTCTTACTTCCGAAAAACGTGGCAAAAGGTAAAAAAAAACAAGACTGTGGGAAAACAAGGGGTACAAATCAGCTGAACTAATTTAACTGAGAAGTTATCTTTTCAAAAGGCGACGTCACTTGTTTCAGTGATCAGATTACATTTACATGAACTTTATTTGAGATATATTAACAATAACATCTACGGCAAATGGCAAAAATTGAAATTCTGGTTGTTTTATTTCAGCTCTTTGCGCTCTAACTAAAATCATTCAAATTTTCTGTGAACGAGAGATTTTTTTGGCTCTTAATTTTTTGGCTCACAATATCATTATAATAGCAAGCAGACAAGTGTGGATCATGAAGAAAATATCAATTCGGGGATCTTAGTTCATCCCATACCAAATTATTCAAACTAACATCAAAAGAATTGTATCGTAGACAAAAGAATATTATGAGATCTTGGGAGCGAAAGTGTTAATGGAGCCTTATGAATTAATTAACGTACAATTAATAAAGTAAAAGCTAGAAATTAGGCCTAACATTTCATCCTCTTTGGAATTAGCTACCGAGAACTACATGCAGACTCACTTATATCCTCAAAGCCCCTCAGCGAAAATAAATGACTGCTGCATTCGTGTGGGAAACTCTAAGCATCCCTAATGGCTGATACATTATTCTTTTCTTGTTATCACAAATCAATAGACTGTCTTGTTAGAGCGTGGATTAAATGCATCTTCTGATCACGTATCGAGGTATAATAATAAATCTAGGGAAAGTCCTTTATAGTTATTGTTCGCTTTTCTTTAACTTGCAGGGGCCACTATTTTTGCGACACCACTGTTTCGTATTATCCGCATTCCACATCTCGCCGGGCCGGCGGGCTATTTCTTCTGCCACTTTTTCGGAAATAGTTTTCTGGTGTTTTACTTCGGCAAAGTTTCAATTTTAATCGTCTTGCTTTTATCCCTAGAACGATGGTGTTCGGTTATAAAACCGTTCAAATACAAGGTCCTTTTTTCTCGGAAAAGACTTTTACTTTATATCTTGTGTATCATAGTTTCAAGTGTTTTAATGCACGCTTTCAATATCTTTCGCGTTAAGTTTGAGAACAATACGTGTGAAACTGTTAAGTTGGGGAAGAAGAGACAACGAGCACTCGTTTTAACCAACGTAACAGTAACGTTTGTCCTTCCCGCACTTATAACTTGGGCTTCGTTCATCCATATAATGTATCGAATCAAGAATACCCCGTCGGTATCTGGTATAACACAGCATCCGCGCCACCAGCAAAAACTGCTGCTGCGCATGTGTGTTATCACAGCCGCTGTCTTAACAGGCTGCTGGTTTCCTAGTCAAATCTGTTTCGTTTTGATAAACTTTGGCATTACCCAAGTCACGGATGTTGGGGTAAAAATTTCATTAGTGCTGTCTATGTTCAATTCCACTGTAAATCCGTGGATTTATTTCCTCAGTAACAAAGAATACAGGAAATACTCTTTATCACTAAGTTTCATCTGTAAACCGACTGCAACTGTGTCTCCTGAAAGAACTGTGTTAGAAGTTGAGAGTCATTTGGACCAAGCAAATCCTCTGAAGATCGTACAACCCTAAAATGAAAGTATTTAGCTCTAGTTACATTCCAGGTAAATTAAAACAAATATACACAACACTGTAACCGCTTCCAATTATGTTCAAATAGTCTGATTTGGTTTTGCTCTTCCTCGAATTACCAAAGGGAACATGAATTGAAATTTGCATGAATGAAAATAGTGGAACAAGGGTTTAAGCTCGAGACACGAGCTTTCACAAGTAAGAAATAACCATACATTACTCAATAATGTCAACTGCTAAGACTCTCAGAAAATTCAGTTTGAACCAAAATAACTTCAAAAGTAGCCGTAAATGTGCAATCCAAGGGCATCATCAAAAATGGTGATACTACTGCTGGAGTAACATCGTGTTTTCCAATTCGCTAAGATATGTGTAATTAAGAAGAATTTCAGCAAATCGTAACGGCACATTTCAGTTAAATTAAATTCTTATTGTATTATATATATTAGCGTTACAGTGCATTAAATAATCTATGTACAAAGAAATTGATTACAAAATCATGCAAAACGTAGAGGCAGAAAAAAGCAAACACGAAAAACAATAATAAAGAAAATGTATCTATATTTATACTGAATGCAACAGTCTTAACCCACAGATTTCAAAGTTCTGCTGCCTTTAGAAGGGGAAAAAGCAAAACTATAAATTTATGACTCGGCTAATGACGCAAGCCAGAAACAGAGCGTTTAAAATGTCTCCAACCAGAGGTGCAGAAAAAGCAGCAAAACAAAAAGCGATCGTGGCCACTCTCCATGGTCCATTGTGTAATCTTTTTTTACCTCAAATAATGGACTGATACAAAAACTATGATGGGTTTAAAAAGTCCGTTCTTGTACAAAGGCATACATGCATTTTGTGTGTCAGCTTGTATGTCACGGAATGGTCAAGTCAATCATGAAGGCAAGTAAGCACGAGAGAACAATTCTCTCTTAGGTAGATTGCAAAATGATTATCAATTGTTCGCCGAAGCGGAGGTGAATAGTCTTTACACCACTTTCAGCGACATTGAGGTGAATAATTGTTTTAGTATATACCACACAATACCAAAACTTCATTTCTTTCTGTCATGACACCGAAAAATGGCAGGAAATTCAACTCTTGACGCAGAATGTTGTCTCTGGCTGCTTGAAGGTGACCAGTTCTTGCTATTCACTTCCGAACTAGCCAATCAGCGGCCGCGACAAGCAATTTTCACTAGTTGGTTATTTAAAATTCTGAAACGAAAATAACAGGCATATCCCGAGAACGCAGCACAGTATTAGTTGGAATGCCGAATATACTTGAAGCCTAACATACTGCGTTCTGTGTGAAGAACATGTTTAGTTTATTTCTATAAAACACCAAATGTGGCAAGATACTAGATTCTTGACGTGCTATTTCGTCTCTCCAGCTGCTCCGAGGTGATTAATACTTGCTAATCACCTCCTTCACGCCAATCAGCGCGCGTGAAAACTGAACACTTTTTGTTTTAGTCCTCTCCACCTCTCATTTCATTCCATGGCCTTTTTATGAGTGATTTGTTGGAAACCCTGCGTGCACAAATTAAGGAGAATGGTAAAAGAGGCACTACTGGTCACCAAAGTCCATAACAATTCAAGTGTGATCATCTAATATTCCCCTTCAAGGAGTTTTGAAATTCATCTCACATTGGGTGAGCTACCATTCATGTTACAACCAGTGTAAAAAAGAACCAAGAAAACCAAGACAAAACGAAAGAAAAAGACAAAAGATACTCTACACGTTAACTCGTTAATACACAGGTATTCTTATCTTTCCATTATTTATGCCGACATGAATGCGACTATATTCATCACATCAAACTAAACGCGGCCAAAGCCAAAATACGAATTGAAGGAAAATACCGAAAATCCGCTAAAACAATGAAACTGCATTTCCATGAAGAAGCAGCTGCTATCCTGCTATGAAGGGATAAAAGGCATTTCCTCTACAACCAACAGAAGATGGTCTGGATGCTCTATATTCGTTCAGAATAGCTCGCACACTGCCTAGGAACAACGTTACGGACGACAGAAATTAATCTTGTAACCCGTTTTCCCTCACAATATGCTCGCAAACGAGTCAAAAACTATCAATCAGGCCAACATGACCACGTCAGTGTTTTATTGCTGGTATTATCCAGGCTATTATTGGGAATTGGAGGACACTACTTTTGCCTGGCTTATATTTGGTATTACAACACTTGCCTCTCCCGTAATCGTTCTTCTCAACGTGTTAGAAATCGCGGCCGTGAGCAGGAGGAGAGATTTGCAAAGAGCGTCGACTATTCTGTTGTGCAGTATGGCCTTTGCAGACATACTAATTGGTGCTGTATCCATGCCGTTAACTTCTGTCGTTGATTTACTGATTGTTCACCAAACTTTTCTTCACAAAGTCTGTATATTAGACCTCATGGGACTTGCTGTCATGTACATTGCATCCACCTCTGTGCTCTCTCACTTGACCGTGATTGCATGGGAAAGGTATATGGCAATCAAGAAATGGAGAAAATATAAATTAATCGCGACAAAACGTCTTGCGAAGAAACTTGCGTTACTCGCTTGGTTACCGGCGATGTGCGTAGCACCACCCTACATTTTAGCGGGAGCCAAAATAGATGTTGGCTGGTTTGAAAAATTCTATTTACCCTTTCAGGGTGTTTTTTGGGGATCTGCCGTAATGGTAACAGTTTATTTTTACCTTATGGTCTACCTTCGAATACGAAAACTACAAATTTACCAGCTCGACCGTAGTTGCGCTCTACCCATGGGAAAGCAGAAAATTAGAATTGCTAAGATAACTGGTTTCATAACGGGAATCATCATTTTATTGTTTCTTCTTCCCGTTGCATTAGAGATTTTAGGAAAATTTAGCGCAATTTTTCAGAAAAGTTCCGTTTTCCGTTTGACAGAGACAATCATGCAGCTTAACTCTTTAGCAAATCCATTGATTTATTACTATAGAGATCGCCGCTTTAGAAGTGCTATCTTTGAAATGCTACGATTAAAAGAATCCGAGGCAAACCAGCCAGCTTATGGTGCTGCGCCAGAATTGGTTGGAGAAATCAAACCTGAAAGACATAGATCAGTGGAAATGTATGAATTACCACCACAAAATACCCGGACTTAACTACGACATGAAGGTCTTCACTATTGAAGAGGGCGGATTTTTTGGAACTTTCAGGAAACGCATGGCATTTGAATACCGCATACTGTAGCTTCGCGTGGGTTACGGTAAAAGCACTCGCCGAAGGAAACTCGGCAGCGATTTCGACGAAGAAGCGAAGTACATGATCAAGATTCATTTTTTTGAAAGTTAAATATTATCTCTTTAACATAGTTGTGACTAGCAACAACAATCTCTTTTTTTCATCCTTGAAATAAAAGCTATAGCTTGTTTGGCCCACAGATAGCTAACTCTAATCTAGGCGGGCCAGTCTTCAAAATCAAGTAAGGACCTAAATCAACCAAAAAAATAATCATACTAAATGATGAAAAAGGAAAGTAGGAGCATGGCTTGGTAGAAGCCTTCACTATAGAAAGGAATGTTATAGGCGTTATTCATTACAAAGAAATTTTTCTTTAAGAATGATCTCGAGTAGGTCAAGAAAGGAATTTTCTCTCTTGAATATACTTAGCAATGGATTTTTTTTTTATTTCAAACTTGAATGATTTTTCCTTTGGCTCCCTAAGAGAGCATGGTATCTCATTTTATAGTTTCGCACTGATCTTGAGAAAACATTTTGTACTACAAGGTTTAAGGGTTTTATTTAGCAACTATTAGGAGAGAAGCGTATATCGTAAGACTGGACTTCAGACATTTTCGCAAACAATCTTCGCATATTCGTTGGTGCTGAAACATTCTTAACATCCTGTATCAATTCAGATAAATTTTCATAGTGTAAAGGTGGAATTTCAGCTCTATTAAACGGAACGGTGTGTTCATTTGTCTTTGGAAAATACATGAGACATACCTGAGTGCACGTTTCTGTCGCAGTAATGTTTTGTAAAAATGAGAATTAAAGTCCTGACCCAAAGAGATAATCGGTAGTTAGGTGATTAGACTTGTACCTATGCCTTAAGGTCCGTTCGAACACAGAACCTTTTTATGTTGTGACTATGATCTTAGAAGGCATGATGCGATATTTAACGTGAAAGAGCAGCAGTAACTGAGCGATAATTTGCATGTCCAATTGCAAGACAATCTTTATTGAAGAAGACTGTTTTTTAATAATGGTCGAATCTATAAGGATGCATGGCTGTTTATGAAAGTAGTCCGTTTCTTTGTTTTTTTTTTGCGGTCTCTTATTTAGTCATATAAGGAAGTTTAGAAACATTATTTGTAGGCCGCAACGGACAGCTGGTGGTTATAGTGCTCATCATTTCTATTTTTATCGTTATCATTATTATTATATTGTTATCATTCAAAAGATTCAAATGCCAATTTCTCGTAGTTTTTACCTTTTCAAATGTTAGGAAACGATGAAGAGCTGTCAGAGATCAGTGTATGATAATTTTATTCTGTTTTACTTTGGAAAAAATGTTGATATTTTAAAAAAAAAGGCTTTCCCATGCGTTAAGTTAGCTTTACCCACGACCATTGAGATTCAATCGTCACAATTATTTTTAACGGACACAATTGTTTCTACTTCTCATCTGTGTGTATAGATAATGTATTTTTTCAATTTTAATACACCTGCAAAAATTTCTATTTAAAGCAACAGGGCGATGTGTTTGATATACAATTGCCTAATTGAAAGCAGGTTTGGTTTACCGACAGTCTTTCGGAACAATTATTTATCATTATTATGTACCCTTTATGGCTTAAATGGATTAGCCGAGGAGTCGACCGATTTTGAATCTTTTTGTTGTGTTTTTTTCTTCTTCTTTGTCTACTATCGTCTCTTCTTAAACTGGATTTGAGCGGGGCACCTGCTGTCAAAGTAAATATTAACTATTCCTTTTTAAATTATATATGATAATATCTAGAACAGAGGTAATATTGTAAGGATCTGCCAGAATTATCAAAACCTCTGAAAACGACTATGTCCATCATGAATGGATAGGCCCCTTTCAATGCGCTTATTTTGCTCCCTAATAAAACAGTTTTGTATTATAACTTGTAGATGTAGGAGAGCAAACACCTTCAAATGCCCTTAACAAATTTCTATTCCAGGATTTTGGCAAGGAATTTTTTTAATTTCAGGTTTGAAATATGTATAAGAATTGAGAATTTCAGTAGACAATGGTTCTTCCCTATATCCCTCTCAGCCCCAAAAATTCTCTGAGTGGCATCATTTACCCATGGAGGAAAATTAGATCCGCTGACTCGTGAGCCCACTTATTACTATGAGGGTCGGTTTTCACCGAGGAACTTGATCTGCTAGATTCTAGGATTGACAGGAAAATAGGACAGCTCCTGCTCGCTTACGGCAAATTTCCTTCATTTCCTGAAGCACGAACACGAAGAATGTCAATGCTAAATCCTAAAGCTCTATAACCTTACTCAAGAATAAACAATGATAACAAAATTCGCGATATCAGTAAACCATGCAACCTGTTTGCCTAAAAGGCTGGGAGCAAAACTGATCAAAGCCAACTCTACAGCTTTTAGCTCTCTCACTATGGTACTGTTTTACTCCATCAGTAGGAGGCCAATTTTCATGAAAAAATTTGTTCTCATTCAGAATAAAGGATGCACATACATGATCTGACGTATTAGATTAATCTAATTTGGCCGGCTGAGAGAAGGGTAGTCACAGCTAACGTGAATTAAGAGAGTCAACATTTTGGCCCCAAAACACCAACTCCTTACATGCTTCTTTTGTTAATCCTAAAATAGAATTCCACGGCACTTTCGTATTTACAACAACGTACTATTATCTAGTCATGATTCTAGATACACCGCCTAAACAAGGCGTTAATCATATCATCTGGTCAACTTTCCACGTTATCATGCATAGAATTTCCCTTAGATACAGCATGAACATTTCCCTTAAACTTTGAAATTTTGTGTTCAGACGATGTATGGTGCGACCCTGCTAAATGAAGAAGAGGTAGGAAACTAGGTATGAAACATTTAGGCCGAAAACCTTATAGTTCGAGCATACCCTCTGAGTGAGTACTAAGTCTACACTTTTTAACTAAAATAGTTTGCAAAGCACGAATTAGGGAAGTGTGCCTGGCTCGTCCTCATTATTGAACATTAAAACTTGACAGCGTTATTTGTTAGCGCTCTACATAAACAAAGCCGTTCATCCTCTCAACAGCCATGATGTTTTTTTACTCGACTAAAAGAAGTAAGAAAAACTGTAGGTTGTTCAGGCTGGAAACCTTGAGTAGTTCGAGTACACCCTCTGAATAAGTACTCAGACGACATCATTCAACCATAATGGGGTTCAAAGCTGTCGTAAATCATTAAAATGTGCTCAATCCCATTCCTTTTGACTTTGAGTGGAAGCGTCTACATAATGCCGAGATAAGTGACGTCGAAAATTCTACAGAAATTCCTCGACAAAGAGTTACATCCTTGAGCTTCCCGGCCCCAATAGTTTTGTTGCGATTCAGTTTCAAAGTTATAATATCCAAGGCATAAAACATATGATACGGGACAAATTTGGCCCTAAATTTAATGACAAACCTCGGCAGAGAGCCTAAAAACACAATCACTGTTGAAATGTATACCTATCTAAATACAAGCAATGAGCTTTATGAAAGTGTATTTGCATATTGAAATCCTAGTAATTAGATTTCTCCCCGTTCAATTCCTGCTACATTCTTAGCATCAACTTTAGCAGTTGCGAAATAACAACTTACTTGACAAGTAACTAAACATTTGATAAAACAAAGAAGTCAAATTTGAGCGCAGAAAGGCTTCTCGACAACGAGAAATTATTTACGACAAAATACCGACGCCGAAATTTGGACACGGTTCGCGGTTTGTTTAGAACGGAAGTCACTTAACACTACACGTGAAAGCTTACCCGAAAATTGGGCAAAACACCCAGAACAAATGGAATTCCAGTTACCTAATTGGTGAACTTGTGGTCATATTTTTCATTGAGTCGTTCGACGATAAGAAAATGTCCTCCTTTCAAAAGCAACCTATCATAACTCTTAGTAAAAAGAAAGGATAAGTTAGAAGTTATCTAAAAAACTGGAGAGTGATACCTTTCACTAATGTAGAAACCAAACTTGTTTCCAAAGTAATGGTGGCAAGAGTAATCAAAGTTCTTCTGAAGATAGTACATACTAACCACACAGGTCATGTTTAGGGTAGCTGGATTTATTGGTGAAGCGGCAAGATTAGTTAAAGATGTTATGAGATTATACAAAACAACGAACTAAATCATTCACATGCTTACTCATCGTTTGATAGCACTGAAAGGTGTTCTATTTCAATTGTAACATGCTTAGATGCTTTCGGTTCTGGCCAAGCCTTATCAGATGGACATAAACTTTTAATAGAGAAGTCAGCATGTGTGAATTGAAAAATGATATCTCAAATCTTATTTTGAAAAACAGAGAGGGGTCAAGCAAGCAGACCCGTTATTACCATATTTATTTGTTATTGTAGCTGAAAGTTCTAAGCAGAAAGGACGTTCGCTAAGTTGCTGCAATATGCTGATGACCTCACTCTGTCTTCACCTAGCATCAAATGAGCAAAGAATATGCTTCAACTGCTTGATGTATTTACAACTTGTTCAAGTGAGACGAGAACTACAACTCACTCCAAGAAATGAAAATAAATAATGGACAACGTTTGATTGAGATAAAAAGAATGTGTTGTATGATTATTTCGCTTCCTCTACGTGATTATTCAGTTGGAAGTTTATTTGATTAACCCGCGGTTTCCTGCCTGAGTGATTATCAAAATTCAGTTTTAATTTTCGTCCCTGAAAGATAAGAGAAAAATCAAAACGGGCTCTTAAAGAGGCACACAGCCTGATCTCCTTAGGAAACGATATTCGAGTTCAAGGAATCTGACAATCAGGCAGACAGTCACAATCAAGAAAATCATCGCGATAAACAAAACCCAAGTAGCTTCGGACTTAATCTTTAAATCTTAACTAAATGCTAAAAATAAACACATTACTAAATCGTAACAAAACAAATTACCTAAATACTTCACCTAACGCTTAAATAACACATTTGCTCGGCCACGATTTAAGATCAATTTATTCTCGATTTTGAGCAGTTAGCCAAAGTTCTTCAGAAACACACGTTTACGGAAAAATTCCCCAATGCTGTCTCGATTGCACGATCTTGATAATTTTTACTATAAATTTGAGCGGGTGGTAGAGTCACTTCCAGTCTGCTCGCGACTGTGGTCTACCACGTGGTCTGATCTACTTGAGAAATTAGTAAATACTCTTGAACAATGCATGCAAAAATGAATTAGCTTCCGGTTTTCACGGAATAGCAAATTAGCAAAATGCAAAAACGTAGAGCAATGTTTTTTAGAGTGACTTTTTATTCAGCCTATCAGTTTGAGGACGACTGAAAATATGTTTCTAATCGTCGTTTTATTTGCCATGGATTGCCGACTAATTTAAACTCCAAACTTGAAGACAAACTCTCTTTGAGTACAAGCCAGCTGGACCTGATACCAGTCTCATTTCGATATGAACAGAGACCTTGAAAATGGAGGACTTCTTGGTAATGAAAACAACCCTGAAGTAAGTAAATTTGAAAATTTCTATAAGGGTTTCACAATCTCTTCTTCCTGAATCTATTAAGGCCTATTTACACGGCACGACTTTGTCGCATGCGACAAGCTTACGACAGGCCTACGACATGACTTAAGAGTCGTAAGCGAGTTGTAGGTTTGATTTACACGAAACAATTCGTGTCGTAAGCCTGTCGTAAGCTTGTCGCATGCGACAAAGTCGTACCGTGTAAATAGGCCCTTAGATGTGGTGTAAACAAATTCCAGTCGGACTGAGAAGTCTGTCTGTTTGTACAGATTTGCTTCGGTAGGCAAAACATTGTCTAACTACGTTCGTATTCCAAAGAAATTTTCAAATTCAATGTTACCTATAGAGTGCGACTAGAGAGCTTGGATCGAAAGTTCATTTTAGCAGTTCTTGAGTTCTCACTTTGCTTCTAACTCTGCCAGGGGCTGACTAAAGAGTCACTCGATCGGTCTTTTGCATATTATAGCGTGACCTAAACCGATTTGTAAGCATATTCCAGTTAACCATTGACTCGGAAAGTTGATATCATCCGATTTAAAATATTTATGTCTCCTTCCCTTGATGGAGAAGTATAGAAGTATGAAATCATAACGATGTCGATATTTTGGTCGATATTTTGGTCGATATTTTGGTCGATTTTTGGGTCAACAGTCGAGCTCTGCCAGCAAGAGCGCTTTAAGAAATAGAAACCAGACAAGTCTTGTGTCTAGAGAAATTTTGGTCACGCAAAGATGGCTGATTTATTGTCTAAAATTCCACAATATTATTCCAAAGAAAAGCCGATGGATTCTGAAAACCTATATAAATGATGAATTCATCACATTCAAAATTGACTTGTATAAAATGTAGTAAAAGGCAATGATCTCTCCCTGAAAGCTCGGTGAGCTGCCTGTGACTGTCTTATTACACGAAAACACTGCTATAGGTGTAAGGCCGTAATATGGTTTAATATGCATTCGCACGTATAATTTTTGACTTCTAAAGCTAATCAACATGTAAGCTTTTCTCACAATATCACTTGTAAAGGAAGCAACTGTTACTAAAAATAAATATTACCGCATGGTTTCCATTGTCTAACGCCCTATATAGAAAACAATGTAATGCTCCAAGTGCGCAAAGACTATAAGCAGTCGGCTAATTATTCGTCAACAAGACGCGGTAGATTACTACAAAACAAAATCTTCTTTAGCCGCCTCTAGCATGTTTTACAACCGAAAAGAGCACAGTCGAGGCTTCCCTATTTGTTAAATACAGAAAAAACGAATGCCCAACAAAGTAAAGTATGTAATAGTGTAGTTTGATCGTCCGGGTGAGTGTAGTCCTGAGAAGGACTGTTGTCGGTAGGGGTGACTGACGTTTCGACACCTGAACGGAAGTCATCATTAGAGTCAAGTGAAAGGTTGTTGTCAGTCGAATGTTCTAACTCCGGTTTGTGTACACTGATTGGTCAGTTTTGCCGTGAAGTTATTGGCTGTAAGACTCAAGTGGCGTAGATCAGTCGTGATTGGTCCGTTTGGATCCGTTAGTGAAGTTAGGTCGTTCTGTTCGGTTCGTTTGTAATGTTAATCGCCACTACCGACAACAGTCCTTCTCAGGACTACACTCACCCGGACGATCAAACTACACTATTACATGTTACACCCGGGTTCAAAACCATTTACTGTGTATGTAAACGATTGATGTCTTTTACACTTTTCTGACCATTCCCTTTCTAGCGTCAAAGCAGATTCTTCAGACTGGCATCCGCATATTTTCCGCAGTTTTGCATTGTTTTCCAGCTGTTTAGATTATTTACACTGGTAATGTTTTCAATATTCGAGGTTGATTGCACGTTGTACCATGACTCAACGAGTGTGGACTGCGAAGGATTTACAGTTTACATTATACCTCACTGCGACCCGTACTGCTGGAAGACGATATGGCTCGTGTGCTCGATCATAACATCCACCGTGTGGTTTTGTTTGCTCCACACAAAGATGTTACCAAGGTTAAGGCCAGCAAGGAACGAAAAAATCTTCTGGAGTATCATCAAAAAGCCCTACTTCTGGTCTCTCAACACAACTGCAGGTTCCGTTGTCCTTTATGATGTATTAATCATGGTCAACAATAGAAACGCGAGGATTCACGTCGAATGTTTAGTGGTGGTTTCCAAACTGTGGACATTGTATTTGTTATTTCAATTGAATTTTACATTTCCGCCTTCAGAGGAAAAAGGCTTTCGAGCTATTTCCAGAGGTGCCTATTGTTTAACTCTGTCTGTTTTTGTCTTGGACAATCTTTGCAAGTTTTTAGTCGTTACAAGTCAGGTCGCCTTCAAGTTTTACACAGTGGAGCATGGTATAACAAAGCCAATGACCATAGTAGACCTCATGTTAATGATTATAAATGCTTCCCTGTATCTAAGCTTTCTTCAGTTTTTTTGGCAGAAGCTTTTTCGAGGCGATAAAGACATACTGACAGTGGTTAAACAAGAGTTTCGGTTAACAGAAAATATACGAGTTCCGCGTAGACGAAGATCCTTCTGACAGATAATACCGTGTGGAAAGAATTATATCCTCTAATGTTTAGTATTACTCTTGACGTAAAACTCAGGGAATCGATTTCGATACAAATATCAAATATAAATTGTAGTAATTGCACCCAAATATTTTTTCCCTCTCTTCAGTAAAATTTATTTATTTTCTCTTTTAATAGCATTTGTGGTAAACTTATAGCCTCATGGCGTAGCATTTAATTTTCTATTGTACAAACTAAAGTTGTCTATGAATGCTGTAATGTGTTTTGAAATACGACCTGTTGATTTTGCTGGGGTTAAGTCCGTTTCAACGGCAATCATAACATCAGTAGAGTCGTATTTAGTGAT
Source organism: Pocillopora verrucosa (assembly GCF_036669915.1). Lineage (NCBI taxonomy): Eukaryota > Metazoa > Cnidaria > Anthozoa > Scleractinia > Pocilloporidae > Pocillopora > Pocillopora verrucosa. The sequence continues at coordinate 19,505,058 of NC_089321.1, read as the reverse complement.
ATTGTAATGGAAAGTGATGTCCTAAAGGAAAATCGCAGTGATTGCGTTTTGCTTTTTTTAATTTTGGCTTTTCTTTTCCTTTGATAAGTTTTTCATCGAATAGTATTTGGTTTCTTGGAAACGACCAATTATTAAAAGTATTCTGTGGGACAAAGAAAAGCGTCCGAACACTGACAGGTGTCAAGAACTGCGACGATTCTATATCAGTCGTTAGAACAGAATCTTAGGCATTTCCAGTATCCATGAAAATCACACTGACTATTATGGTTATCGTTCTCCCTTTTTTCGTCAAATCCGAAGAAGTTACCTAGAAAATTTCTCATTTTTACATACACACACTTTGTTGGCTCATTCCCAGGAGCTTTTATGAGTCAATGTTACATTACAAACATAAAGAGATTGAAAATCCTAACTGGCAGGAGGCAGATCAGTTGGCTGGATTATTTAATCTGAGAGCGCGTATTGTTTCAACAGGAAAAGAGACATTAGCAAAGGAACTTGAAATCTAAAACGATCTATCGCCCCATGTAAGGTAATCCAGATTCAGGAATCCAGGAAATTTTTGCTCGTGGAATCCGGAATACTGTGCATTGGAATCCAGAATCCAGCTTTTGGAATCCAGAATCCCGCTAAAAAGTGAATTTAGAATCCATTTCCTGAAAATCCATTTCAAATCGTATTAACGGCTTTCACACGCATCCATACAACCCGGTCATGCTAAAACGCAGACTACAGAACGTGCAGACTGCGCTTATTTCGCTGGAGAATTTCGACTATTATAGCTTGCTGTTACCTTTAAATCAGCATCACTGTCCACACAAATTACATCTGCAATCATCTTGGCGTGTTGGGCTAATCTCCATGTGCTCGAAAAACTTGAGCGTGCGATTTTGTTCTGCTAGGTAACGTGGGCTCCGAAATAATCTCGTAAAATTTCGTTATGTGGTTTCCAATAATTGGGAAAAGTTCCAACGTTATCAAGAGTAAGGAAAAGGTGTTCACACCTTAAACATATGTAAGTCACAGTTTAAAAGAAAAGCAAAAAAAAAAATTGCACAGTCTGCATGGTCTGCGGTTTGCATTTTATCGTGACCGATGCAACCACTGTGAAGTGCAGTTTACTCACGTGGTCAATGGGTATGCAAATTTAGAGGGACAAAAGAAATTGTTTACATAACAAAAGCGTTCAAATCCCACAGGATTTGCTTGGAACATGAACATGGCGACGGACCACACAATAAACTATGAACAGAGATAGATATGGATATATTTAGGAGCCGGGAGAGGTCTACTTCTGAGTCGAATTTTTAGCATTTAAACGACTGCGAGATTATGGTGTAAATGCAGATCTCTCGCGATTTTGCAAAGGTTTAAGTATAGTTGAGTTGATTGAACACCCCTTTCTGTGCAATCTCACGATGTCGAACATTATCGCCGATTACGTCTAGGGAAACAAGCATTTCTTAGTCATAGCGTGCGATTTATTTGCGACATACACGAGGTGTTATTGAAATTATATTTCAGTTTTCCCAGAAGAAAAATTCATCCCCTAATTTGCTGTAATACATTTCTTGTAATTACCAAATGTTGTCATGGAAATATGAATAGACTAACATGCATTCACAAACATGTCCTTCAATAACGAAATCCGCCATTTCGAAGTCATTCCTAGAAAACGAAATGCGAAAATTCGGAGCAAACCAGAAACTAAAAAAAACTTTTCATATCACGCAAGTACATGGCAACTTTTTCGCCTAACCAATTTTCTCTGAATTCCCTCGCTAATTGTTTACGGCCGCAGTAAATCACGTATGGCGTTGTTCCTAGAGTTCCAAGCATAATTATACTGAGCCAGAAGTTCGTTTTGCATCTCTTCTGCATATTTCCTGGGCTCGTCACATTCTGCGGTCTTGACGCGAACCCATAACTCATAGCCTCTGGCCAACGCATTATTAATGAGACTGCCTTTGTGTAATCCGTTTTTGCAGTATTCAAGAATTTCCTCTCCTAAGAATCTCTCGTTACCTCTGCAAGTACATCCTACATAAACAACGTGATTGGGTTGTCCGTACTTGGTACCTTTGGCTCGCCACTCATAAATTCCACAACACTGTGCCTCTCCAGGGAATGCGGATCGTATGCTCGAGCAAAAGGAACCAACATGATTCTCTCCACGTTTTTCAAGATTGCTGCTCTGGTCATCTTGGGGGACCATAGCCTTCTCCCATTGTGACCATCCCTCTCCTGGAAGACGGATCTCCTCTCTCAACCGCGTAACCATTGAACGACTCAGGAGAAAATCGAAGCCTCTGTTTCTTAAAATTGTCCGAACAGGACCGTGTTTATCACATATTTTTTGGTTATTTTTAGAATTCTTCAACCTGTTATGAGGACCAACAGTAGTTCTGTAGATTCTGTCATGGATAAAAGACAAAGCTCACCAGTTTTGTATGTAAATTTACGCGCAGCAAGAACTCGTTTGTATCCCTAAATCGTGTGATATATAAGGGGTTTATTTAAATATATAAGGGGTTTATTTAAAAACACCCGTCAACATGAAGCACTTTAAATTTTCCGGTATTTCTAAGAAACTCATCTATGCCCTATACATAATAATGAACAAAGACATATTTGTTCGGGCATACATAAGTAGCAATTCTGAGAAATTCAATGGTGATGTTTGCAAACAATATGCTTCTAAGAAAACTATCTAAAGATAAGACAAAAATTGAACTTTACCTGATCCCGTTGATTAGGATATGTTGCCTTTGTCCCTTTTATAACGTAAAGAAAAAACATTTGTGATGAAAAATTGAAATGGAAAGCTCTTTACATGTATATGAACCATTAATTTTACCTTCCGATAGAAGCCGCTTGCTAAGTGGTCTTAACGCAGTGGAGTTAACGAAAGGTTCCCTGAAGCGTAACCATAATTTACTCAGTTAACTCCTAATCATTACTCATGCAATCGAGACCAGGATCGAGAGTCGAGTTCCTTTCGAAAACCACCCAGACTCTTCTCAATTCAATGGTGATGTTTGCAAACAATATGCTTCTAAGAAAACTATCTAAAGATAAGACAAAAATTGAACTTTACCTGATCCCGTTGATTAGGATATGTTGCCTTTGTCCCTTTTATAACGTAAAGAAAAAACATTTGTGATGAAAAATTGAAATGGAAAGCTCTTTACATGTATATGAACCATTAATTTTACCTTCCGATAGAAGCCGCTTGCTAAGTGGTCTTAACGCAGTGGAGTTAACGAAAGGTTCCCTGAAGCGTAACCATAATTTACTCAGTTAACTCCTAATCATTACTCATGCAATCGAGACCAGGATCGAGAGTCGAGTTCCTTTCGAAAACCACCCAGACTCTTCTCAAACTAACCCTAATGGCATAACTTGCTCAGCAAAATACCATAGTTTAGTGTAAAAGCACTGCATGATTATTACATATAGGAAGCTGCGGTCAGTAAAGATGGTAAAGTGCAAATTTTTGGCTCCGCGTGAATACCCTTTTAGATGAAGATATTGACAGTTTCTATCGTGTGATGCTTTTTTGGTCTTTCTTTTTTATATTTGCTGTATTTAAGGGAAAAATCATTTACTTCCGTCTGAGCATGGCGAATTAGAACTTTAAACGTTTTCCTGTAGAAGTTCTCAGATTTCCTGAGTCTTCATTCTTACATGCTAACCATCTTGTGGGAGACTTCAATCTTCATATGATTACTCGTTCTATTGCCTAAAAACACCAACTATACTATATCAAAAATCCCAATTATAAACAACAAAGAGATACACAAATATGTGGGTTCGCCCTTTGCGTCCAAAGAACTTATGGCCTGCGACTTCCTCTCAAGGAAAACAAGTTAACGTAGAATGCTGCTATAGTTTCAATGAAAGATGACAAAAACTCTTCCCATTTGTGCCGCGTTTTTTATTTCCGAATTGAGCCCTATTGACCCTTTTATAAACACAATCAATTCAGATTAACCCTTTAATGAATTAAAACCCTTAACCCAGCAAGATTTTCAATTTACTCAGGTAGAACTACTAATTCCATCCCATCCATTTTGTACATTGCTGTATTTCTGCAATGAGCCCATCTTTACGGCCTAAGGAAAAGATTAGAAAAGATTATTTAAAATGAAAACCCGATCTATCATGTTAACAATAAAAATTTTATGTTCATGGCTGTGTCATAAATAATCGTAACACCGTAATGATTCGATTTAGTGCCCTCTCCGATAAGCGCCCCTCGAATTTTTTTGGTCAATAAGCGCCCCTCGAATTTTTTTGGTCAATAAGCGCCCCTATACCAATAAGCGCCTCTATTGAGAAAGCACCCTAATTCCAATAATACATGTACATCGAGATCAATCGTGGTTCATCTTCCTTTAATTGCAAACTTAAATCCTCATTACAGGAACGGTGGTCTCCGTTTCAGTCTCTCATCTATTAAATGTATCTCTCATCTAAAAATTTTGTGACAATTGCTCGGCTGGTCGTTCTATCCAGGAAGGTTCATGAAGGATCCAGGGAGAACCAGTCCGTTATAGGTCCTTTTTAAAATAGATATCAAAACTTTGCTCTACACATTATCCTGTTCCTCAAAAAAGAAATTACGTCCGGTCCCTAATAAGTGCACTGTGTCCGATAAGCACCCTCCCTTGAGGTACCGAAAGTAAATAAGCGCTCGGGCGCTAAATCGAGTCATTACGGTAATAATAACATCGTTTATGTTAAGATTGAGCTACTGTGCCGTGTTATTTAAATGTCGCTACTTAATTTTATCTTACTCGTGAATTACCTTACTTTCTTGATAACTGGTTTTTTTGTGTGTGATTTGTTGATTTTTTTTTCTTCTAATTGGTATCCAAAGACTAGTGACATCAGTATTATTTAAAATGTAAATACAACAATGCAACCTCCCCGCCGCCTTAAATAAAAATATCCCTACTCCCATCGTATAGAAAATTCTGTGCCCGAGGACTTGAGTTCCCAAGACCAAGGGCACAGTTTTTCCCATACGGACCGACGTAGACTGGTGATTAACCAATCCATTTTTCTATGCTCGTCTGCTTTTCTGCTTTCCTGTAAATGGTAAGGAAAAAAATCCGTACCGTGGTCCGTATCATAAAAAGTTGGACCAGCTACGAGAACATGATTAGCCAATCAGAGCTGAGAATTTAAGATTCCGGCCCGCTCAGATGCTTCTCTTGTTCTGGCTTTTATTATTTACTATACTTTTAGCATTGAGAATTAACATTTAAGAAAATGTGGGCAAGAGCCCTCGTCAAAGATACCTTGTGTAGACAAAGTTGGCGAGTTTCATTCCAATACCAAGACCGTTGTCATCTATTTTGCATTTGGATGATACTCCATACTTTTTAAACTCCTGCACTTTTCCATCACTTGTTGTGAAACACTTATTTCTGTTCTGTACAACAGACAGAGAAGAAGAGTAAAAGTGGTTGGCAATCAAGATTACAGTCTACCTTGTGAGTTAAAATCGCATCTGCAACGTTTTGAAAGCGATCACTACAAACCAAGCATAAAAAAATAGGCCGTTAAGACTACATATATAGCACAATTTATTGTAGCATTGAAAAGAACCAGGGGTTGTATGGTGATGAGATAGCGTTGCAGAAGATTTGTTTCGCATGCAAAACGTGCATCATCCCACATCCTTATGAGAGCCTTGTTCCACAAGAGAAAGATGATTCAAGAATATAGGGAATAATTGATACTCAACCACTAATGAAATGGTAACAAGTTATCATATTAATAATAAAATTATAAAAATCATAATAATGATGATAACAAAAGTAATAGTAATAATAACTTATAGGGGCTAGCTCAAGAACCTGACTATCCCTCTGTCGGTCTATCCCTTGGCTCCTATAATGATTACACTAGCCTTCTTTCAAGATTGATTTGCCAGTTAATTATAAATCATTTTCTCATTTTATTGCAATTCTATTTTTTGTGCGACTTTTGTTTCATACAATAAGGCATTCCGTGTTGTAGAATATTCCGCCATTCCACTATTCCATCATTCCATCGAATGGCGTCATCCTGATGAACTTAACGTGTCCTATTTCGGACCTTGCTCGCTTCGCAACTTTAGCTGCTCTTTTGAGCATTTGTCGCTGATTGAAATGGTAAATTTATCTCTTTCTTTCGGGTAAGTACAGTTTTCGTATTCAAAGTTTCCACGATGTGCAGATCGAACCTATTTAGATATTTCTGCAAGGAAAAAGTCTTTTCTTTTTTTTTCAATTACGTGCCGGAGACGCCACTGTGAAATTATTTTGAGGTGTTTATCATCTTTTGTGGTGTCACAGTTAGAACTGGAAAAATTCAGATCTACTGGGAATAATTCGCTGATTCAAACAGTAAAATTTTCTCTCTTTATAGAAAAAATTTTTCCTCTAAGTTTTTATGATGCGCCGATCAGTCCTTTTTGGACATTTCTGCAAGGTAAAGCTTTCTTTTCTCACGTGCCATCCTGAAATGATTGTGAGATGTTTATCGTCTTCTGTAGTACACTACGAGACAAACAATAACTTGGTACCGAAAAACAGTATGATCACCCGATAATATTCTGTGTAACATTCGAAGCGATTCGAAGAAATCGTCACAAGGAGTTGAACGATCGAAGATGTTCCGAAACAAACAAAAGTCAAGAGCGAGGAATATCAGGTAAAATTCGGCAGACTTCGTTACCCACACTCACTCAACAGGAAAACAATATGGCTTCGCCTCCATAGGAGGCAGTAGCCATAAAAAGTGTAATGCATTTTGGTTATGCCCATACAACCGAGTGTTTCTTTCGACTGAGTCGGATATCTCACACAACTACTACCAAGCGTTGATCAGCATTTTTCTCTATCATCACTTAATATCTTTTGGTATATTCGTAAAGTATTTAGAAGAATGTTCTAGTACATTCCAGACAGCTCCATTTTTCCCTTGTTATAGGATATGAAGTAATAATGTAGAATGTTCTAGGCTGCTGCGCCTGTTCATACATTGTATTAGCGAACCAGGTGCTAGGCTGTTGTTGCTGTGTTTTCTCGGTCAGCTTTCAATAAAGGTGTCTTTCAGAAAACAATAGAGCACGACATGGTGTGAGACAATAGGTATTAAAGCACAAACTTAAATTAACCCTTGTCAAGTTGGATTTCCGAGCTGGGAAACGTTATGGGAAGAGGCTAGAGCGAAGTACACCGTAAGAACATAAATTTTGGGGAAGTCTTGGGCCACTTAAATAGTCCTATGAATGTTAGGCTAAGTTAAAAAAATCTTTTGTACTCACCCGAATACCAAAAATCTTGAAACCTTTCTTCTCCGCTGCACTTTTGCACTCATCAAATACATCCTGAATGCTTAGTTTCTTTCCACCAACGGTAGCGACTTTTCTTTTGAGGACCATTTTCGCTTTCTTCTTGTGCTGCGTGAAACATCCTTCAGATTTCCAGGCGACTACAACAAAAGAATTTGGAAGAAGTCAATGGGCCAAAATGTTGAGCTCGAATTTGATGGAAAAAACAAACAAAGATATGGATGAAAACATCTGTCAATTGAAAAGTCTGACTTTTGTAGTCTATGTTTGGCTATGCATTGTTCAAAATTTCCACCTCAGGTCCCGGTAGAAACATATAGGACTGAAAAAAAAATCTGAAAAAAAAAATCTTGGTGAACCCTCAACTCTTGGGGAAAAACTTGAGTCCGGGTCTGGTGGAAAAAACAAACAAACAGATGGATGAAAGCATCTGTCCAACGAGAAGTCTGACTTTTTTAGTACATGTATGGCTATATATTGTTAAAAATTTCCACCCAAGGTCTCAGCAGAAACATAAGGACTGAAAAAACTAATCTGGGTGAATCCTTGATTCTTGTGGAAATACTCCGAATCCTACTTTGAAGGCAAACGGGATGAAACGATGCATGGTTAGAAGAGGATTTGATCTGTGGTAAAAATGTATCTGAGGTTTGTCAGCCGAGAGATTCCAAAATGAATTTAACAGTTGTTAAAGTAAGTAAAAAACTTGTCGGCATCCTGTTTGCTTTGGTGAAAGATACGTTTTGAGGGCTATTAAGCGCGATAGTCTGTAACCTTCGTACTTTCGTTGGCCACTTCATTTCATCGATTTGGCTGAAATTTGGCATGAAGTCTTGCTTTAGGGTCCTAATCACGGAATGGATATAAAAAAGTTCCAGTTATTTTTGCATGGCAAAAAAACGGGAAAGTGCACTTGGTTTGCCCATACATGCCCATCAATATAGCGCATCGAAAGTGATCTTTTAAATTCAACTCGAGTCCTATCGTAAAGATTTCTTGAAATCTCGTGATATCTATAAAACGATCTTTCCTTCCTCATAAAATTTATTTTAAAAAATATGGCAAATGTCTGGTTTTACCAACAGATGATTCCAACATTTTAGGGTGGTTTTAGGCCACCTTGAACAGTGAAAAATTTATCTTCTAAATTTAACATCTCCAGTGTTACCTCGATCCAGGGGTTACCATTTACTTTAAACAACGTTTGTCTATAGATGAACAGATTTCATTAATAAAAAAATTGGGGAAATGAAACGGTGAAGGAAAAAAATTATCAGCCCGTAATGACCTGGCTATGTTTGGGCCTGGTCCTAACAGCTCTTAGATCAATTCAACGTTCAGAAGAAAACGGTTTAAGTACATTTATCATCCAAAAAGTTTCCTAATATATTGGAAATATGTTTTAATTTACTATATTGTAATGATGTTCAAGCAAAATTGTTGCAATGGGATGACTTTTGGTAACTAATTAAACGTTTTGAGAACAAAGGATTTGGGAAAAGAAGCATTCTTATTCTGATATATTGATGATTGGTGATAGCAGCTGGTCATTTATTTGACTTAAATCGCAGCAAACTTAAGATTAACGATACCGTACTCACTTGTCGCGCAAATGCGAATTCATCACGTTTTGAAACAGGGGTATTTTGCCATTTCCTCAAGTTTACAGCATAAGAAAAACCCCAACCTTTTGGCAAGTCCGTAAGAATAATTTGCATTTATACCAAAAGTAAGCCTTAAATGCCAACGTAATACACTCTGGCACTGGCCGCACACACGAAACGGAATTTGATTGGGGATAGACATCGACTTGAACTGGTGGGAATGTACAGGCAATCAAGTTTATTCTTGAGCCTGAAAATGGAAATTTATTGCTTTATCTGAGGATCCTGTTTGGACAAGGTAATTTTTTTTGTATTATTTTACTGTCCTTCATGCTTCGTTTACAATGTTGCCCACAACAAGTACGAAAATTGAAATTTGTTTTGATTTTGTAGCAAAAACTGTTGGTATCATTGAGCTACAATATTGGAAATGTTTGTCGTTTTTAACAGATAGCCAAACTTATTATTTCAGTGATCAATTTCCCTCTTTACTTCAGTTTATTTCCTAGCTCTTTGTGAAGAGAATGCTCTAGAATAATGTTGGTCAAGTGTGGTTTCTCGAGGTTTGCTGAAGATAGTTTCGGACATACCATCGCCTCGAGCGATTGTAAATCCCTTCATAACATAGCTAGTAAATTTGTCTACTCAAATTCAATTGCGTGAGCGTGCTTCATATTCCTATTGTGCACGCTCATGACGTCAGCAAACAAATCCCTCGAGAAAAAAAAATTTCTCCGCGATTTTTTACTTTAGGATTTTACTAAAAAAAAGAAATTAGTTTAGACACTAGAGTTGCTCTCGGCTACGCCTCGAGCAACTCTTACACATCTTTCGTGCTCTCCAAACTTCCCGCGTGCTTAATATCTCGATGAACGCACGCTGACTTATGAACCAATTGTTAATTTACGGTATACTCGAGACATAAAGCCCGAACGTCGTTGATGCTCCTTTGAGAAGCAAAATTCAATAACTTTTGGCTAGAGTAGGCACTGAGACAAATTTCATGCTTATGCGTCGATCAATTCGAAACTTCAACTCCCTTTCCCCCCCACCGGGTATTTAATTCCTTGAAATTAGTTCCTTCAAATTCCCGTCCTCGGGGCCAAAATTATGTTCAAATGCCCTACCCAAGCTCACTTTTTTCAAAAAGGAAAACTCAGTGACCGTGACTTTCTACTTATTTACCAAGCTTTAGAACTCTAGACCTTGTAGACCTTTACTTCTGAGACATTCGCTCGCGAAAATGAAGTCTTTAAATCTCTTCACATTTTACGACAAAACACGTGTATTCCGCTGTAAATACTTGACATTTCCGGCTCAAATTCGCCACCCCAGTCAGGAAAGGTTCAAATTTCCTATCCCTGGGCACCGACGACAGTAAAACACCCGTCGGTTGCCCGGGGGAAGGGGATGTTGAAGCTTCGAATTTATATGATGCGTTACTTTTTGGTCTTGGTCTACATATACTCCCTTTTTGAAAACGTCTGTGTCAGGGGTTGGTATTTGTTACTAAAATGAGATGCAAAACACGGCACTCAGTAAAACTTAAAGTCATGATTGGACTGACCGATTTAAGGAGAACACATTACGAACTTGTTACCATTATCAAGCTAAAAAAACGACATGCATCGTACCTATGCCACTTCTTTACCTCTCTCTTTACCACCAAAAAATAAATGAAATATGGTTTCTTAGTTTTTGTGTCATAGATGTCTTCGTTTTCGCTACAACCGACAGTTCAGTGATGAATGAGGATTTAATTCGAATTCGTTGTTCCGTTTTTCATATAGACTAGGTCTTAAGCTAGTTTAGACCCATGGAAAGGAGTTTTAGAAAATATCCTTCACGAATAGTCTCTCAAAGTAAAATAGATCTTAGAGTAAACTGAAGTAGCGATTACGTGCGCATTCCAACAAGGTGATGTTTATTTCAAACAACACTCAATTCATGTCATTGTCCTTCGTGAGAGCGCTCATGTACTCATTTTGCGCTCATCTTTGGTGAAAAAAAGAAAAATAATTGCAAGGAAGCATCCCGAAAGGTTGGATTTTCTTTATACCGATAAAAATATTTAAACATACCAAAAACGAAATTAAGACCCACTCAAAAACATGATGTAATTTACCAAATATCTAAACCGTTGGCGTGACAAGTAGGATCAACTGCAAAGTGTAGCTTACAGGCATCAGATTAGAGTAAATCACCAATCACCACCAAATGAACTTGGATGGAATTCATGGGAATCTTTCCTTTTTCAAAAATTTTCGTTCTCAAAACGGTAGGCGAAATCAACCATTCCGAGCGTTAATGCCTGATCGAGTTCTTACATTCATTGGGAAATCAATATTTATCCCATTGGGGTAATGCTGCGCAGAGATATTTGCTTTTGCCTAAAATCAACAGTTACCTCCATAATATTCGGAAAACTTCCGGAATTTGATCTCATTCGGGACGAAATAAGTACTGTGAGCAAACATTGTCCAAAGTAAATGGCACTTCCGGATCGAGGTATCGAGGTAACATTGGAAATACCAAGCAGAAACAACAAGAACGTTTTAATGCCCATTTCGTGGTTAGGACTGTAAAATCAGGCCAAATTTCAGCCAAATCGGCGAGGTTAAGGGGCCGCGATTTTTTGGAAAAGCTCGAAAGTTAAACACCATTGCTTTATTCCGAAACGCTATGATTGGCAGAGTAGTAGTCCATTATGATTGGCAAATTAGTAGTCTCTGCGCAAAAAATGTCTTAAACTACCGTTTTTATTGTGCCTGTACCTTGTTCACAATTTTGTCCATCATATCCGTCGGCACATTCACAGCTGTAAGAGTCATCTCCAGTTACAGTGCAGACTCCCCCATTTTGGCAAGGGTTGTCTGTGCATGGGTTCACTAAGGTTCATAAGAAAACTTTGCATTAGGCGGCCTCGATTATTCATTTGTTGAGGTAACTGGATTTGTTTCTCAAAGGGAAAATTACCTTAAACATGAAAGGCTTTATCTCAGTAAATGAAATATGCAAAGGTATTTAAGTGCTATTGACACATCAAAGTTAATGATTGGTGTCTAGAGAAAATTTTGTTTTTCGCTGAGGTAGACCAAACACACTTAGTTGACTATCAACTAAAACTGCTAATAGATTATTTTGAAATATTGGCATATGAACAAATCACAACCTAAATCTTTAAAAACAGTATTTTCTGGCAGTTGACATTTTTTACTTGCTCCTTCAAACTCGTCAGTGCAAGTGCATGACAATGAATCAAGACCCGTCATTGTACATGTTCCACTACTTTTACATCGATGCGATTTACAGGGGCTCACTAAGGAAATGAAACATTATGACTGGCAGCGCAAACGATGTCTAAAGCGACCATTTTTATCGTGCCTGTACCTTGTTCACAATTTTGTCCAACATATCCGTCAGCACATTCACAGCTGTAAGAGTCATCTCCAGTTACAGTGCAGACTCCCCCATTTTGGCAAGGGTTGTCTGATGTGCACGGGTTCACTAAGATCCATAACAAAACTTTGCATTAGGGGGCCTCGGTTATTCATTTGTTGAGGTAAGTAGAACTTTTTCCAAACAGAAAATTACCTTAAACATGAAGGGCTTTATCTCAGTAAATGAAATATGCAAAGGTATTTAAGTGCTGTTGACACATCAAAGGTAATGATTGGTGTCTAGAGAACATTTTGTTTTTCGCTGAGGGAAACCAAACACACTTAGTTGACTTTCAACTATTGATATGTTGTTGATGTTGTGAAAGGTTAGCGTTGAATGCTATTTTGTTTCCTACAACTGGCCAATTTTGATAACAATTATTTCCAAAAAACCTCTCTGGGTATTCAAAACTGCTTTCGTCTAATGAACACCACAATCTCTGATAAACGACCTTGGTACAAGATTGGTAAGTTATCCCTTTATACACAAAAGGAAAACCACAGCAACGACCTTGAGGATCGTCCGTCTTCTTGGCAGGTGGACAAGGGAGCACTGTGGAGGAAACAGAAGCATGAGAAAGAATCAAGACCCGTCATTGTGGATGTTCTACTATTTTTAAATCTATGTGATTTGCAGGAGCTCACTATGCGAATGAAAAATTACGATTGGCAGAGTAGTAGTCCATTACGATTGGCAAAGTAGTAGTCTCTATTCGCAAAAAATGTCTGGAACGACTATACTTATCGTGCCTTTACCTTCTTCACAATTTTGTCCTTCATATCCGTCGGTACATTCACAGCAGTAAGAGTCATCTCCATGAGGAAGCAGAAGCATTTGATGATGCTTTGTTAAAATTTATACACGCTTTACGTAGGTGTCTCCATCAAACTCGTCAGTGCAAGTGCATGCGAATGAATCGAGACCCGTCTTTGTGCATAATCAGAAACTATGCCTGTTTTTATTAACGGTGGCTTAGATTTCATGGAAAAAAAAAACTCTCTTGTAATCCTGAAAGGAGGTTGTCGGTGTTGTGAAGGGTCAGCGTTGAATGCTATTTTGTTTCTTACAGCCGGCCAATTTTAATGGTTATCCTACGATAACTGAAGCACTGATCACCCCACTGATCAAATTGACTAGTGTTTTTTTGCAAATGCGTTCTTCAAACTCACAATGCATATGCAATTGAATGAATCAGGACCAAGGCAGTGTATCTGGTACTTTTCGAGTATATAATCTTGAGTTTGAGCACTTACCACAAAAAATATTCACACTCAAAACGATTAGTGTGAAGATATATGTTGGCGATGACTTCATAATTTCTTGTTGTACGCTCTGAAACCTGAAATTATGAGGGGATAAATTGCGTCAGCTCTTTTGCTGTTTTTTGTTTTGTTTTTGTTTTTTCATATAAAAAGCTGAATTCCTAGTCGACAATGGTATCGTTATTTTGTAAGTAAAGTAAAACTGTTTGCAGATCTTGTGGTCTGATGGAACAATCCTGCTACCATATATCAGCAGATGATTTTTGCCTTTAGACAGCAAATTACCAGAGCAGCTGCGTATTTCGTTTAAATCATGAATAAATCTCAGCAGAGCTCAATCGCACAGAACAGGAGCCCCACGTGAAAGAAAACTTGGTGCCACATGAACTCGGTGAAAGACCGATTTGGATGATGGGAAGCATTCAAGTGCGAAGTTGTTCATTTGTTAGATTTTTGTAAAAGCGTGAGGGTTATAGTGTTCTGCCAACAAATGTTTAATCTTCCAAAATCAGTAAGCCATCATGCTCACTGATGCCTTCCAATAGCGAATATGTAAGTATTTAAAATAGAGTTTACCTCGTGAGAATCAGTGAGTGAGAAAGAGCGAGGAAGGGAACAGAGTTACGGAGACGAACAGAGTTAACCAGATTGAAATGAGTTTGTTGTAAGTAAGCTCGTTTTACAGAAAAGATACGTACGAAGACCGAGAAAAGACAGGTCGAGAGTCCTTAGTGCTTTTCGTAAAAGCGTACTCAAAATACTTTACCATCTGCTAGTACAACTTGTACAATACTGTTGTTGTTACTTTTAATGTCTCTTCTCTACTCCCGATGGGGTTTTGCAAGGCGTTTAATTGATACTGTTCATCACGGAAAAACATTTTCTATAAGATGCTTTAAAAGCGTTTGGTTGATAACCTTTGGTAATTCAGTCTCATTCTCTCATAGTTTTAATGTAAAAATAACAATTGAAGGGCTCGTAGGGTGACATTGAATGAAACTTACCTGCCTTTCTTTGCTTATCGGACTGTTACTAGCGGTATTACTAAAATGAGAGCCAGTTACTATATTGCCTAACGTATTGATGCACTACATATATTTGCATAACAAAATTTTGATAATTGCAGTAGTTTGTCATACACATGGGTCTGTTTGTTCGTGCCAGAATATGTTCCTTCAATTTCATTCTAACTACAAATAAATGTTCTAGTTATGGTTATGTTACTCACGGAGTGTTTTCGTTGTACAATTTGGCGAGCAAGAAACTCACATTTAGGATGCTTACCATTAGTCGGTACTAAGTTCTTTAGAAAGTTGATTTAAACAAAACAAATAGAATTTCGCATGAATTATTATTGAATCATTTCATCAGATTACTGGATTTAACCTAGAAATTGAATACGCTAGGCGGAGAGTTCAAATAAACAAAACCTTTTCATGAACGTGCCAGTCTAATTTTACAACTATTCAAATAAATTTCAGAAGTTTTGATTGCAATTGATTTACTGTTCTAGGGCAATTATTTATCATTATGTAGCTTAAAAACGTCATTCAAAAATGAGATCAGAAAAAAAGCGAAATAAATTTGAAATGTAGAGGGGGAGTTTTCAAAAATGAAAAAATACGTCAGACATGGCTAAGAATTAGGTCAAAGAGAGGCAGGCTCAAAGAGGGAGAGAGCATGTCAGTTAGCATTGCCAACCTGTTGATCAAATTGAATACTGTCAAAAAGGGAGTGTTACATTGATCTACACTTCATTGAGGAAAACTTAGAAATTTAACTCGAAAAGAGGAGTATCGCGGATTCCTTTATCATCTGGTCAGTACGAAATCTGCCTCATAAGACAGTTAACGGGCCAGTTATTTACACGACCACGGTGTTACCTAGTCAGCGCGCCTCACGCTTTCTCTATGAGAGGGTTGAATTAAATAAATTTCCTTCCACTGTTAGCTTTCAGCCCTCTTGACACTGTTCACAAAAACAAATGTTCAGATAAAAGGCCCAGCTAAGTTGAGGATTGTTGAGGACGCGGTTTCGTCAAACAGCGGCTAAATTTTGTTTCGATAACCGGCCATTGATATCTACCCACACTGACAAATACCTCGCTTTCGACTCTCACGCCAATTTGCCATGAAAAGGTTTGTAGTTAAAACGTTACTCAGGAGAGCTGAGAGGCGAGAAGCCCAAGTCTGCGCACTCCATTTCCGAGAAGCAAAAAAAATAAGGAAAAAAAAAAAAAAAATAAGGAAATAAGTTAAATTTTGGAAATGGCGACCAAAACAAATGCTTAATTATTTGATTCCTTAACTAAAGTTTAGATAATAATAGATAATCTTTTAAATCCTGTTTGACTTTTCGTCATCAATTAAAAAAAAAAAGCTGTCTAAAGGCATCACCGAGGACTCGGTCTGTCAAGGCGACTTTCCAGAACCAAATCATTGCATACACCAAGAAAATTAAAAATAAAAGGAAAGTTATCTTTTTCACTTCCAAGGTTCTATTTTCTATTCAGTTTCTTCAATGCAATTATCTAAATGTATTCATCATGTCCGTTGTGTTTTGGCAGACATAAATCAAAATATTTCTATTACCAAATTACATTTTATATGTGCTACACCTGTTGCCGTAAAGACAAATATCACGGAGGAGGAAAGCGGAGATTAATAATAATAGGAAAGTTATCTTTTTCACTTCCAAGGTTCTATTTTCTATTCAGTTTTTTAATGCAGTTATCTAAATGTATTCATCATGTCCGTTATATTTTGGCAGACATAAATCAAAGTATTTCTATTACCAAATTACATTTTATATGTGCTACACCTGTTGCCATAAAAACAAATATCACGGAGGAGGAACTGCAGAAATAAAAAGGAAATGTATAAAGCGGAAATTAAAAATAATAGGAAAGTTATCTTTTTCACTTCCAAGGTTCTATTTTCTATTCCGGCAGTATTCAATCTCACTTTGATTACTACAGCCAAGTCTGGGGTATTTGTGGCAAACCATTATCTAACAAGCTACAAAAACTACAAAACCGTACTGCACATGCAATAACTTCATTAAACTTTGACGTAAATGTCGATTCCTTGTTTCACAAACTCAGTTGGAAAGACTTGAAATCTCAGTGTCAAATTTAGAACGCCTTAATGGTTTTCAAGTCTTTTTATGGTCTGGTTCCCGAATATCTCGCGTCTAATTTATAGAGCGAAATGAATCAAACTATTCTCTGAGGCACTCCGTAAACAACCTAATGTAACAATAGAGAGTCTGGTTCATTAAACCAATTTAAACACCTTCTCTATCATAATTTTTAAACACGACATTCATGGAAATCAGGTGTTTAAGTGGCACATTGCTGTTAGTTAATATAATGTAAGGATTAGAATTTTTAGGTTCTTAGGATATTAATCATTGTACTGGAATTTTTTTTCCCGGTGAATTTTTTTACCGTGCATAAATAATGATTAAATAAAAAATAAATAATTACATGATCGTATTTGATGATCGTATATCGTATATTATACGATCGTGCATGATCGTATTTGAAGAGTACAAGAAAATTTTGGGAATGGAGAGAACCCGAAGGAGATTGGAAATGAAGATGGAGAGAAGTGATGAAACTAGGACTTTGAAAGGGGAATTAAAGAAGAAGCGTCAACAAAGGAGGACAGCAAGCAAACCATATTCAAAGAAGGGGAAAAAACAAAGAAACCGAACAGTAATGGTTCGTGTAAGGAAGTATCACATTCTGAATACGACTGATTATTAAGATAAACGAAAAATAAGTGAAATTAAACTCAGATAAATTTTTTAAGATGCGAGAAAATCTGTTTAAAACCGTTTTATCAAAAGTGAGCGCGCGCTAAAATCCTGTCGATGATTCATAAGCCATGAGCGGCTGACATCAGGATATTTAATGTCAAAGATTTTACGGCACATTTCCTCTTTAATAAATTATTGAGAAATACTCTGCTAATAAAGTAGAAAAAGTCATTCAAAGCTGAGGGTAATAAACTAAGAGAAAAACAGCCGTCTCGCTCAATCGACATTGTCGACCGCACACAATTTGTTGCTGATGAATCAGCAACTGGGTGGAGAGGTTTTACGAGGCAATTTCGAATTGAAGGTGTTGAAGATCTTTTGGATCCAGACGGCGGAGCAGCAATATTTGGATGGAGAGTGTCCATGAAAAACAGCCAGACCAGAAGTCTCAAGGATAATGAGAGACAACCGTCAGACTAAAATCAGGTTGACCCTGTCGTCTGAGATGGTAAGGGAAAATGATAATGGATCATTCTAGTCACACCCTGAGAGGATTTCAGACTTGAGAGGAAAGAGAAGCCAATTGAATTTCACAGGGATCGAATTCCCAGTAAAATTGCGAGATATTGATAGGTTTGACAAACAGATTGAGGGTATCGCGGTCAATGTGTTTGGTCTTAAAGGTACAAAAGTCTATCCTCTCAGGATCAGTGAGAAGAAGAAGAACAGAGAATAGGAAGGAAAACTAATCATCGATCTTCTTATGATAAAAGAAGAAGGTAATCAGCATTATTGCTTGATCAAAATCAGTTGAAGGTTATTCTCGAAACAAGTCACAAAGCAAGGTGGTTCATTGTCCTTCTGTCGAAGAGGTTTGAGTCACTTTCCAAGTAAAGAAAAATTAGCAATTCACGATCTATGCTGCTCAAATAATGAAACAGGACGTATCGTGATGCTGGAAGTAAATGATGAAGGAATAAGACCGTATATCAAATTCAAGAATCACAATCGTTTTGTAAGAGTTCCATTCCTAATTTACGATGACTTTGAATAATTAACAGAATCGATAAACACATGCAAGCTCAGGAGTGATAAGAGCTTCACTAATCAGTATCAAAAGCAGAAACCATCTGGGTTCTGTTATCACATCGTTAGTTTGGATGATAAGCTTTTTTCACGAGAGCCAGTCATCTTCAAAGTAAAGAAGCCTTCGGTCGGCCCCTGCAGGAGCAGTGAGGATGAAGATGTTGGTCGGATCCTTTTAGAAAAGCTTGAAGAAAACATTAAGGAGATTTCTAAGTAATTGGACTTTGCCGAGAAGATGACCTCCACAGATGAAGATCGGCATGATTTCAATGATGCAACGCACTGCTGGATTTGCTAGTGTTTACTTGACAATGACAATGACAGAGTGAGCCACCACTGCCATTTCACAGGGAGGTATCGTGGAGCAGCTCGCTACAAATGCAACCTACGATTCAAGAAGCCGAAGTTCACTCCTGTCATCATTCACAACTTGGCTGGCTTTGACTCTCATCTATTCGTTAAAAATCTCGGCAAATCCGAAGAAAACATCAAATGTATTCCAAATAATGAGGAAAAATACATCAGTTTCAGCAAAGATATCGTTGTTGGCTCTTTCGTCAACAAAGAAGGTAAAACAGTTGACGTAAAAAACCAGCTTTGCTTTCTCGACAGCTTTGGGTTCATGGCTTCTTCCTCGATAGTTTAGTCGCAAAACTGAGTTTTTAAAAAGGAAAGTCTTCATAGAAAAAATCGAGTTGGTCTCGCGGAAAGGTGTGTACCTATATGACAACATGGATACTACCACTAAGTTTAATGAAACAGAACTGCCACCCAAAGAAGAGTTCTACTCTAAGCTGAACGACAGTGATATCTCACATGAAGACTACAAGAATGTAAAGAAGGTCTGGAAAGAGTTCAAAATGAAGACGATGGGTGATTACCATGACCTTTATCTCAAAACGGATGTTCTCCTACTGGCAAATATGTTTGAAGAATCCAGAAACGGTTGTCATAAGCTCGACCCTGGTGGTATTTCACCGCTCCTGGATTGGCTTGGGATGCTACCTTGAAGGGGACTGATGTAGAGCTTGAATCACTCACTGACTCAGTGGATAACTGACAACTAGAGAAATATTCCATGCATCCTCGAGGTGGATCTTGAGTATCCTAAAGAGCTTGGTATTTCCCCGCCTCTGGATTGGCTTGGGATGCTACCTTAGAGGAGACTGATGTAGAGCTTGAATCACTCACTGATTCTGACATGCTGCTGATGACTGAAAAAGGAAATCGGGGAGGAATCTCTATGATCTCAAATCGTTTTGCACGGGTAAACAAGAAATACTTGGATGAAGCTCATGATTAAACAAAGCCAACGAAATACATCACCTCAATACATCTCGATGCAGACAACCTTTATGGATGGGCAATGTGCCAGCCTCCTCTTGTTGGAAATTTCAAGTGGATAACTGACTTTGACAACTGGAGAAATATTCCTTGCATCCTCGAGGTGGATCTTGAGTATCCTAAAGTGCTCCATGAATTGTAAAACGATTATCCGCTTGCTCCTGAGATACTGAGGATAAATAAGGTGAAAAAATGATTCCAAATCTGAATGATAAGGATAGATACATAGTTCATCAGAAGGCACTGAAACAATATCTTGATCTCGGTTTGAGGATCAAAAAGATTCACAGAGGTACAAGTTTCGAAGAAGAAACTTGGCTTAAGAGCTATAACGAGCTCAATACTAATTTACGGGCGAGCGCGAAGAATGACTTCGAGAAAGATTTCTTCAAGTTGATGAACAACTCTGTCTTCGCAAAAACTGTGGAAAACATCAAGAATTGAGTAGGTGTGAGATTAGTCAAAGATAGAAAGATAGCACCAGAACTTACAGCGAAACCAAACTTCAAGCATTGCACGATATTCAATAAAGATTTGGTAGCGATTCATGCAAAGAAGACATAACTTAAGTTGATAAGCCAGTATATTGTGGAATGAGCATCCTTGATATCAGCAGGACTCTGATCTATGACTTCCTCTATAACTACATCAAGAAGAAGTATGGCAGCTCCGCGGCCTGGCCGAAGGCTGGAGATCGTGCAAAGCTTCTCTTCACAGACACTAACAGCTTGCTGTATGAGATTGCGACTGAAGACTTCTATAAGGATATAAGCGGTGATGTTCAAGACAAGCTCGACACTAGTAATTACCCCGAAGATCGCGTGTCAGGGACCCCAAATGGTTGCAACAAGAAGGTCGTGAGAATGATGAAGGATGAAGCTGGTGGAAAGGTCGTTGAAGACTTTGTTGGATTGAGAGCAAACACTACAGCTACAAGATGTTTGAGGCAAAAGAGGAGAAAAAGTGAAAAGGTATTAAGAAGGCCGTAATAAAGAAGAATATAACTTATAAAGACTACAAGACTGCTTATTTCGCGGAAACATGGAAATGAGGAAAACTTTTACTCATGGTCACTACCACTCCGCGGTCCGGCTCGAAGAGCTTATCAATTAAATCGATAAAAAATATGAATATTGATAACATTCCCTTCCAGCAAGTCATAAGGAAATCAGCGTTTGGGTCCTCACACAACAGATGACAAGCATCGCAAAATCATTTGGAGAGAACACTTCTGCCTTAGTTCTCTTCTACACACCATCTGCTAAGGATATGAAGATCATTTTCAACAATTACGCGGGTGAGTTGATGAAAGATGAGCAGAATTAATTGATATCAAAGCTCAAGAATGAAAAGTATTCACGTCTCAGATTCTCAGTTCGCCATCTTTCAGTATAAATTTTGACTTTTAACTGGATATGAATGAAAATCGCTATCATCGAGAGCAACTCGCTGTTCTCATTGCAAGTAGAAAAGCGGAGGAGATGATATGTGTATTTCTCACTAGGATCAATTTTTCAAACAAAACGTCATTACATAAGACATCATAACGACAACTTGTTCTACCAACTGAGGTTTCCATGAAGCCCACTGAAGTTTGGTGGGACGTTATGCTCGTATTTTAAGACTTGTATTTATATAATCACATCACACCGCTTAGGAATAAACGTACAAAATTGGCAAAAACAAAATAATGCTCTTAGAAGTTCCATACGGCTAAACAGCTCAAGGAACCAGCCGACAGACAAATGAGCATCACTGACAAAACTTAAGGCACAACTCTTCCAGTTTCCCGATTGACTACCATAACTGTTTAAACCAGTACGTGTATTGAAATCAGAAATTATGTAGAGTAGATTTGCAATTCAAAGGGGACGTTTCAACTTGAATTTCAAAAAAATGCAATCAATACAGTACCCAAATAAAAAACCGATTCATTTTAGAGCCAACGAAGCTTGGGGGTGAATTTTCCAGTAATTGACATCACCATTCATGAGAGATATTCTGTTTGTGTCGTTATTTTTAATTGTATGACATGTTATGATTATCTGCGTGATCCCCTCGCGATTGAGGCGAGAAAAAGGTAATAATGCTTTTTTACGTTCCCTCTTAATCAAGATAAACATGACAGAGCTGCTACTCAAATGCAAATACATGCGCCATATTTCGCATTGTCGTTTAGTTCCCGCCGTTAGCTTGCATGGCGTGACGCATTGTGCACGCTGTCGTTTAGTCTGTTATATTGTTCCGCCTCGTATGCACACCGTTGTTTAGTTAGCCTCATTGTCACACGGTTGGCGCATAATTAGCGCGGCTCCTTTGTTACCTTTTTTTGCCTGCTCGTTCGTTTTATATATGCTTCTTGTCTTCGGTCAATAAACGTCTTCTCTTGCTCAGAGTTTCGGCTCAACTTATTGGCGATGAATGAATACTCAAATCTTCATTAATCGACATCAAATTAGATCCGATAGATGCCAATTTAGGGTGTCGATAATTGTTTGAATAAAGGTTTTATTGCTTGGACGATGGTAATGGAAAATTTAAAATTTGACCGCCTTAGCCATGAGGGGAACTTCATGAAAGGATGTGGGTGTTTGCCCAAGTGATAAATCGCCTTTAAACCACAGTTTAACGAAACATTGTACTCTCATTCAAAAAAACTTTGAAGAAAGGTTCGAAATCTGTCCTGGCCCAATTTTTTTAAGCTTTTTACCCGCAATTACTCTAAGACCTCTAACTGCCGCTCAACTGCGAGGATCATTTCCTCACGTGAATGTTATGTAGTTTATTTTAATATTTTCTGAGAACTTTGAAAATTTGAGGCGCAATTCACTCGCGGAGAAAGGAAAATGAAACAGTGTGGCTAAACCAAAGCGGTATGCGGCTGTCGAAACATAATTTCCTGAGAACAGTTACAAACTGACTTTAAGAATTTTACTGTTCTTTCAATACTGTACTAATGATTAAAATTTTCGATAATTATTATAATTGAAAATCTTAAGTTTATTTAAATTACTAAGGAAATTTTAAATGAGATTGAGTTACAGTAAAGCTTAAGCAAAGTAAATTCCGGCTTCCAATGGCTCTTCCCGCAATAATTTTGAGTATTCCATGGTCAAGAGAAAAAAATAACTGTTCATACTCCCTAGCCCATGGTCTACTGGGTGTAAGTTGTTATTTATTTATCTGTGGTTTTTACTGAACATTTTATATCAATTTGAAAAAACTCGAGAGATGATTTTGCTCTAAGGTGCGTGGTTTTATATTTGCGGTATTTAAGGGAAAAATAATTTACTTCCGTCTGAGCATGGCGAACTAGAACTATAAACGTTTCCCAGTAGAAGTTCTCAGATTTCCTGAGTCTTAATTCTTTCATGCTAACCATCTTGTGGGAGACTTCAATCTTCATATGATCACCCGTTCGATTGCCTGAAAACACCAACTATACTACGACATTAATCTTGACGACAACATCAAAAGTCCCAATCATAAGCAACAAACAGATACAGAAAAAAAGTAGGTTCGCCCTTTGCGTCCAAAGAACTTATGGCCTGAGAATTCCTCACAAGGAAAACAAGTTAATGTAGAAGGCTGCAATAGTTTCAATAAAAGATGACAAAAACTCTTCCCATTTGTGCCGCGTTTTTTATTTAGTTCAGATTAACCCTTTAATGAATTAAAACCCTTAACCCAACAAGATTTTTAATTTACTCAGGTAGAACTTCTAATTCCATCCAATCCATTTTGTGCGTTGCTGCATTTCTGCATTGAGTCTATCTTTACAGCCTAAGGAA
Source organism: Pocillopora verrucosa (assembly GCF_036669915.1). NCBI lineage: Eukaryota > Metazoa > Cnidaria > Anthozoa > Scleractinia > Pocilloporidae > Pocillopora > Pocillopora verrucosa. The sequence continues at coordinate 19,481,420 of NC_089321.1, read as the reverse complement.
AAGATTAGAAAAGATGATTTAAATTAAAAACTCGATTTATCATGTTAACAATAGAAGTTTTATGTTCATGGCTGTGTGATAAATAATTGTAATACTGTAATAATTCGATTTACCGCTCTCACTATAATAAGCGCACCCTCTCGCACCCTCTCTAATAAGCTCTCTCATCTATTAAATGTATCTCTCATTTTAAAATTTTGTGACAATTTCTTGGCTGCCGCTGGTCGTTCTATCCAGGAAGGTTCAAGAAGGATCCAGGGGGAACCAGTCTGTTTTTATGCTTTTTAAAATAAATGTCAAAGCTTTGTTTTGAACAATATGCTGTTCCTCAAAAGATGAAATAACGTCCTGTCCCTAATAAGCCTCCTGTGTCCGATGGGCGCCTTCCATTGTGGTATCAAAAGTAAAAAAGCGCCCAGGAGCTAAATCGAATCATTACGGTAATAAAAATATCGTTTATGTTAATATTGAGCTACTGTGCCGTGTCATTTAAATGTCGCTACTTAAATTTGATCTTATTCGTGACTTGCCTTATATTCTTGATCATTGTTTTTTCTGTAGTGTTTTGTTAATTTTTTTCTTCTAATTTTCTAAAATTTAAATGCGACAGTGCAAACCCCTTCCCCTCCCCTTACAGCTTTTTTCCTATAAGGACTGACCTAGACTGGTGATTAACTAATCCAGTTTTTTTCTCTGCTGGTCTGCCTTTTCTGCTTTGCTGTAAATGGTACGGAAGAAGTTCCATTACGTAGTCCTTATCATAAAAAAACTGGACCAGCTACGAGGACATGATTAGCCAATCAGATCTGAGAATTTAAGATTCCGGCCCACTCAGATGCTTCAGTGAAAATAAATAGTTGTTACTTCTGTTGTTCTGGCTTTTATTCTTTGCTATATTTTTAGCATTGACAATTAACATTGAAGAGAATGTGAGCAAGAGCCCCTATCCAGGTTACCTGGTGTAGACAAAGTTGGCGAGTTTCATTCCAACACCAAGACCGTTGTCATCTATCTTGCATTTGGATGATACTCCATACTTTTTAAACTCCTGCACTTTTCCATCACTTGTTGAGAAACACCTGTTCCTGTTCTGTACAACAAATAGAGAAGAAGATCAAAAATGGTTGGGAATCAAGATTACAGTCTACCTTATGAGTTACCTTAGGAAAATCGCTTTTGCAACGTTTTTAAAGCGATCACTACAAACCAAGCCTAAAGGGGTGTATTGCAAATTTTGGTTATGTTTATACAACCGAGTGTTTCGTTCGACTGAGTCGGATATCTCACAAATTTGCTCATGGAAAATAATTTAATAGTCTTATGAATGTTAGGCGAAGTTAAAAAAATCTTTTTCACTCACTCGAATACCAAAAATCTTGAAACCTTTCTTTTCCGCTGCAATTTTGCACTTATCAAATATGTCCTGAATGCTTAGTTTCTTTCCAGGGACGGTGGCGATTTTACGTCCGAGAACCATTTTCGCTTTCCTCTTGTGCTCTTTGAAACATCCTTCAGATTTCCACGCGACTGCAACAAAAGAATTGGAAGAAGTCATTGGGCCAAAATGTTGAGTTCGAATTTGGTGGAAAAAAAACCAAACATATGAATTAAAACATCTGTCAAGTGATAAGTCTGACTTTTGTAGTCTATGTTTGACTAAACATTGTTCAAAATTTCCACCTAAGGTCTCACTAGGAACATAAAGGACTGAAAAAAAAATCTTGGTGAACCCTCAATTCTTGGGGAAAAACTTGAGTCCGAGTCTGGTGGAAAAAAAAATAAGAAAACAAATGGATGAAAGCATCTGTGCAGTGAGAAGTCTTACTTTTTTTGGTCCATGTTTGACTATAAACTTGTTCAAAATTTCAACCTTACGTCTCGGCAGAAACACAAAGGACTGAAAAAAAAACTAATCTTGGTGAATCCTTGATTCTTGTGAAAATACTCCGAATCCTACTTTGAAGGCAAACTGGATGAAACGATGCATGGTCAGAAGAGGATTTGATCTGTGGCGAAAATGTATCTGAGGTTTGTCAGCCGAGGGATTGCAAAATGTATTTAACAGTTGTTAAAGTAGGTGAAGTACTTGTCGGCATCCTGTTTGCTTTGGTGAAAGCTACTTTTTGAGGGTTATTTAGTGTCGTGTGGGTAGCAATGTTTTATGTATTAATCGTTAATGTACACTCTGTGCTTTATTTTTACGCTCAGACTTGATGAGACAGCGACTTACACTTGAAGACAAAACACTGAGAATCTTTAGGTTCCTATTCGAAACCCTTTATTTGTTCCATGAGATGGATAACTCAGACGTCGTTAATTGTAATGACAATAAAAGTTAATTGGCTTCGCCAAGAAAGCGTATAGATTTGAAGTATTAAGACATTTAAAATGAGAACGTAGTCTCACCAATTAGTTGGAAGGATGAAAAAGTTGGAAGTAATGGTAACTTCCGATGGCTCTACACCATTCACTGTTGAAATCCGACGTGCATATCAACGTTGCTTTCGCTCATGGAGTGTCTTTTAGTGCACATGGCAGTACAAATTACCCGCAAAAAGATTTTGGGGATAAAAAGGGGACTAAGCTGCTGGCCGTAAGTGATTTCCCAAGACCAAAAAGATAGTTAATTCAAAGACGCATCAAACCTTCATCACAGTTTTTCCCATCCCATCCTGCAGGACATGGCTGACAACTGTAACCATCTTGAGTAATCTTACAACTGGCTCCATTCTTACAAGGAGATGACTCACATTCATCAACTGTTGCAAAAGAATGTCAACAATAATCCATGATCACAAAATAACCCAGCAAATCATAGCATCACAATGAGCAGTGAAAGACTAAATAAAAGAAACTCTTCAAATAGGATTCGGAAGAGTAGCAAAAAGCGAAAGAGTTTTTGCTTAGGGTCATTTTCCGTTGACAGGAAGATAGACAATAACTATTATTTACTCGAATTGGTGGAAGAAAACCGAGCCTGTTTTGGAAGGGGGAACCTTTTGCGCTTTGCCATAAATCATTGAAAACATTACATTATCAAGTAAAGCATGAGCAAAAAATGTGAAATGAAAGTTGCACTTAAGCCTCTCTGGTACAAAAGATGAAATTCATATCCCTAACCGGAAAAGTGTATCCCATAAGATCATGCCCGTGATACCAACTGCGTTCGTCGAGGATGCAGCTGGGGCTACACTAGAAGGATGGCTTATTGGTAAGACACAGAATATGACTTTTGTCTCTCGTTAAGACATGATTTGTTCGAATGTTCATTTTTTTTAAAATATATTGTGTGTTTTGTCCAAATGTTTATTCAGGGTTTCTCAGTAACACCTCATGAAAGGTTCTCTAAAAAACTTTTTGAAAGACTTCCCTAAAATTTCCTACCTCTAAACAGTAGCATCTACATTTTTTAGTTCCAATAACAAACAGTACATTTTATGAAAAAAATAGCTATTCTAGCAGATGATCTCACAATAAGTTTTGTTTTGTATTCAAATTTGGGATGCTTATTTCTTACCGCAGTTAGCCCATTGTCCTTTGTAAACTTTGTCAAATGAACACCATAATCTGTGATGGGCTACCTTGGTACAAGATTGGTAAGTTTTTCCTCCATACTCAAAAGGAAAAACACAGCAACGGCCTTGAGGATCTTCCGTCTTTTTGCCAGGTGGACAAGGGAGCCCTGTGGAAGAATCAGAATAATTGCGTCACGGTCTTTACAAAATTAATCTACACATGCACAAAAGCATTCGCTTATCATAAATGATGTACTGTCAAACCGTTACTCACGCTTTTCGCAGGTGTCTCCTTCAAAGTCATCAGTGCATTGGCATGAGAATGAATCAAGACCCGTCATTGTGCATGTTCCGCCATTTTTACATGGATGTGATTTACAGGGGCTCACTGAGGAAACGAAACATTATGATTGGCAGAGTAGTAGTCCATTATGGTTAGCAAATTCATAGCCTCTATCTGCAAAAAAAAGTCTAAAACGATCATATTTATCGTGCTTGTACCTTTTTCACAGGTTTGTCCATAATATCCGTCGGCACATTTACAGCTGTAAGAGTCGTCTCCAGTTACTGTGCAGACTCCTCCATTTTGGCAAGGGTTGTTTGTGCACGGGTTTACTAGGGTCATAACAAAACTTTTCATTAGGCGACCTCTGCTATTTATTTGTTGAGGTAAGTGGATTTGTTGTCCACACAGAAAATTACCTTAAACATGAAAGGCTTCATCTCAGGAAATGAAATATGCAAAGGTATTTAAGTGCCATTGACACATCGAAGGTAATGATTTGTGTCTAGAGAAAATTTTGTGGTTCGCTGAGGGAAACCAAACACACTTCGTTGACTATCAACTAAAACTTCGAATAGAATATTTTATTTTGAAAAATTGGCTCATGAACAAATCACAACCTAACGCTCTCAAAACAGTATTTAGCATTTTCACGTCCCTCTACAGGTCTTGCGGAAGAGGGTCACCAATATCCACTCCATAAATGTTTTTGAGGCAACACAAGCAGAGAAGTTGTTAAGTAGCAGAGAGAATTGATAGCTAGCTCTGAACCAGTGTTCGTTTCACTCTCCATGTCAGCATAATCAGAAACTTCGCCTGTTTTTATCATCAGTGGCTGAGATTTTAAGGAAAAACAACTCTTCTGTAATGGCGAAAGGAGATTGTCGATATTGTGAAGGGTTAGCGTTGAATGCTCTTTGGTATCTTACAGGCGGTCAATAAAAGTGAGAATGGTTTCAAAAAAACTTCTTCACTGAATTTAAAATTGCCAAATTTGTAATATTTATTTCTTACCGCAGTTAGCCCATTGTCCTTTGTAAACTTCGTCAAATGAACACCACAATCTGTGATGAGCTACCTTGGTACAAGATTGGTAAGTTACTCCTCCATACTCAAAAGGAAAAACACAGCAACGGCCTTGAGGATCGTCCGTCTTTTTCCCAGGTGGGCAAGGGAGTCCTGTGGAAGAATCAGAATAAAATGTCTTACGTTCTTCACAAAATAAATATACTCATGGGCAAAAGCATAAGTTCAACATTACTGATGTACTGTCAAAACGTTACTCACGCTTTTCGCAAGTGTCTCCTTCAAAGTCATCGGTGCATTTGCATGAGAATGAATCAAGACTCGTCATTGTGCATGTTCCACCATTTTTACATGGATGTGATTTACAGGGGCTCACTGAGGAAATGAAACATTATGATTGGCAGAGTAGTAGTCCATTATGGTTGGAAAATTAGTAGCCGAAAATTGTGCGGCTAAAATTTGTAAAACTTGGCAGGGAAAAAATTGGTTTGGAAGTCAGCGATGATACAGTTGACAGAGCTAGTCGGGTAGGTTAGAAAGAGGAAGGAGCTAGAGCAATCTTTGTTTGCTCGAAAAGGCACAAGGATAAACTCACAATAATGAAGAACGGGAAAAATCTTAAGGATTCTGGCTTTTACATCAATGAAGACTTAACCAAAAGTAACCAGAAACTATTTTACACTGCTCGAGTTAAGTGTGTTAATACTGATGCCTCCTGGACCTCGGACGGGAAGATTCTTTAAAACCGAAGTCAGATGGTCGAAGATTTCATGTAGTTAATTAATTAGGCTTCACAAAATATGAACTATTGTGAACTTGAAACTATAATTTTCAAGTAACGACGAACCACAGGATTCACTTCAGGATTCAAGGAATGTTACCATATTTATCATATTGCCCTAGTGCTAGTTTGTACCTTTCGTAAGTTTATGCTGCCCTCTAACTATGTGGTATTTAGTCTAATATATATTTTCAACCGTCCCTATTTATTTAAATCTTCGCTCTAATGTTTGTTTTTACTTTTATTATGGCATGCAGGTAGAGGTAAGGTTTCATTTTCTGTTAATATACGATAATGGAGGTTAGTTTGGAAGCATATAGAGCGGCTATTGGGCTATTCAACTGTTTTCGGATGCGGTGTTTTAAGTTTGTTTATTCTTTGAACCACGCGGACGCTACCTTGACTTTTTTATGGATTGCATTCTGTATCGTTCTTAGAATAGTTTTGTCTAATGATGTTGAACTAAATCCGGAACCTTTTTTCAAGTTCGATCACTTAAATACCAGAAGTTTGAACGTGGGTGACAAGTTTGAAGAGATTTCTTTGCCGGTGAGAGATGACGAGTTTGATGTTTTTGCAGTCACGGAAACCTGGCTCAACAATCGCGTGTGCAGTGATTGTTTACAAATTGCAGGGTACAACCCTATTATCCGACTTGACAGGCACGACAGAATGGGTGGTGGAGTTGCATTCTTCACGGTTAGTACCCTCGTGGCTAAGCGTAGGTTAAATTTGGAATTTGCCGCCATAGAATTCCTTTGGATTGAATTCCGCATCACACCTTGATGTTCCCTGTGGTGTTGTTACAGGCCGCCCGACGATGACGATAGTGTTTTCCTTGCTAATTTCTTCGAATATTTTCAGCTGTTTCTTGATAAAATTCGTCAACCACCGAAACAATATAGGGTTGTTGTATTGGGAGATTTCAATGCTCATTACGACTCTACAAATCCATCAGGGAATAATGATGTAGGTAAAAAAATTATACAGTTTCTTAGAAAATAACAACTTGGCACAGCTGATAGCGGAGCCAACTCGTGTCACTTGTCAGAGTTTGACGATATTGGATTTAGTTACCACAACTTTTCCAGGGCGTTTTAGTAATTCTGGGACTTTAAATCCCCCTTCCAGTTGTGACCATTCTGTTATCTTCTCAAATATGAATATCTTCGCTTACAGAAGTCGATCTTACAAAAGGCGGGTGTGGAATTTTAATAACGTCGACACTACAAATATGAATGGGGAATCAGACTGGATCTCTTTGTATGAAAATGTTAAAGACATAGATGAAATATAGTCAAGGTGGTATGGCTACTTTCGTTTGATTATTGAGAAGTACATTCCACTGAAAACGGTAACACTACTTGCTAAGGATTAAACATGGATGTATAGTAAAGTGCGCCTGTCAATTAAGAGGCGGGACCGCCTGCTCCGATTCACAATAAACGCCCATTTCTAGCCGAACGTGGGAACTGGGGCTCAACGTAATCTTAGTATCTCACTTGTACGATTTGCCAAAAAAGCCTTTTATGAAAGAGTCAACAAGGATCTGAGCAACCCTGACATTAACAGTAAAAAATGGTGGTCAGTCGTTAGGAGAGTATGTGGTCGGGAAAATTCCTCATCTATTCCAACCATTGTCGAAAACATACGGCCCATATTTGATCCCAAGGAAAAAGCGTGTATCTTAAACGACTTCTTTGTGTTTCAGACTGAGCTTGCAGGCGCCAACACCATTTCTCCTGTTATCTCACCCTATCAGACTCAACAGTTTTTATCTAGCTTCATCGCTACAGAAGAGCAAGTACTTCAACTAATGAGGGGCGTTGATACCTCTAAAGTATATGGTTATGATGGAGTTGGCAACAGGATTATTAAGATGTGCAGTGATGGTTTTATGTCTATTTCACTCGTTTTATCAATATGTCTTTTTCACTTCCCTGGGGTCAGTTCCCCAGTGAGCGGAAGCTTGCAAATGTTATTCCTATATTCAAAAATGACAACCGTCAACTCAAAATGAATTCAGTAAATGGTTTGAACCCGGGGGTAACATGTAATAGTGTAGTTTGATCGTCCGGGTGAGTGTAGTCCTGAGAAGGACTATTGTCGGTAGTGGTGACTGACGTTTCGACAACCTGAACGGAAGTCATCATCAGAGTCAAGTGAAAGGTTGTTGTCAGTCAAATGTACTTAGTCCGGTTTGTGTACACTGATTGGTCAGTTTTGCCGTGATGTTATTGGCTGTAAGACTCAAGTAGCGTAGGTCAGTCGTGATTGGTCGGTTTGGATCCGTTAGTGAAGTTAGGTCGTTCTGTTCGGTTCTTTTGTAATGTTAATGTCGTGGATGAGTCGTTTGTATGGTGCCGGTAGTGTTTGACACCTGTTGAGGGGAGTCTGTTCCAAGTTAGTAAACCAGCTTTCCAGGGTCAGTCGTTGAAAGTAGTTGGTGCTGTAGTTTAGGCATTGCGCAGAGTCCCAGTCAATAGTATGGTTCGTAAGTCGGTGATGTTCAGCAATGAGATTGTTGACATCGTGCTCTCCAAACTTCCCGCGTGCATCCTTAACTCGATATACGCGCGCTAAGCATGAACAAATTCTTAAACAAACCATACATTCTAATTGGCCAATAATGAAAGAAACTCACAGATAGCCAATCAAATGCGAGCCTTAGATGTCGCAACAAAATTTGAAAATTTGAAAAATTGCGAGCGAAACAATGGCCGGTGTTTTGAGTAGGTTTTATTTCACCACCGCAGCTGAAAAACAGCTCTAACAACGAAAACACTGCTAAAAGCACTGGTTTTTGGTTGTTGGTTTGGAAAAAGTGGTGTTTAAAGAAGGGAATTGCCAAGGAAATCGAAAATTACGTGGTTAAACCTCGGAAACGACGATTCCATTTCATTGAAAGTGATTCGGACACAGACTGAACAATTCCTTGAACTGTTTAGCCGGACTTTAAACTTTTTTGCGCCTTAAAGATGTGAAGATATCATTGTATATTATTGTTTTGATCGTACACGGTTTAAATAAATTATTTTGACACTTGATGCGCGCTTTGCTTCTGCTTAATTAATTATGATAAACTCTCTCGTATTTTTTTATACATATTATTAACACGTAATCACATAATTTTTCTAGTGCAATTTTTTCAAAGGCCACAAATTGCACTCGCCCAACGGGCTCGTGCAATTTTGTTAGTCTTAAAAAAATTTACTCCTGCTTATTTATTTCAAATTGTACTCGAAATCATTTGATTACCTATACTAAGAGAATATCTCTTCAAAATTAATAGTTGTGTGTCGCTTATTTGCGAGTGCAGTTTTGATTCTGAATCGGTGAAACACTTTTTCTTGTATTTCCCGAGGTATGCCGCTCAACGTGAGGTCCTCCTTACCTCTACTTCTAATATTCTAGCTGAAACATGGTCATCCGGCGGTGATGCTAGGAAACTAAATTTTTTATTGTACGGTGATGAGTCTGTAAATTACGACGTCAGCTGTGCCTTTTTTCGCGAAGTACAAAGTTTTATAATTAACACTAATCGCTTCTCTGAGGCCATTGTTTGATTGTTTAATTAATATATTCCTAGCTCAGTAAGTTTAACGCGTTGTATTGCAACTTGTGCGTGTTGGTTATGAGTTTGTTCCTGTGTGAGCCTGAATAAATTGATTTTATATTTGTAACACTGTAATCCCCCTCGTTATGCCTTGGCGCTTTTGGGGAAAACAATGATAAACATGTTTAAATAATAATAAAAGAAATTAATAGCCTCTATGTACAAAATACCATATTTATCGTGCTTCTACCTTTTTCACAGGTTTGTCCATAATATCCGTCGGCACATTTGCAGCTGTAAGAGTCATCTCCAGTTACTGTGCAGACTCCCCCATTTTGGCAAGGGCTGTTTGTGCACGGGTTTACTAGGGTTCATAACAAAAACTTTCCTTTAGGCGGCCTCGGTGATCTATTTCTGAAGGGTTAGCGTTGAATACTATTTTGCATCTTACAGGCGGTCAAAAAAAGCAACAATGGTTTCAAAAAACTTATTTATTGAATTTAAAATTGCCATATTTTTAATATTTATTTCTTACCGCAGTTAGCCCATTGTCCTTTGTAAACTTCGTCAAATGAACACCACAATCTGTGATGCGCTACCTTGGTACAAGATTGGTAAGTTTTTCCTCCATACTCAAAAGGAAAAACACAGCAACGGCCTTGAGGATCGTCCGTCTTTTTGCCAGGTGGACAAGGAAGCCCTGTGCAAGAATCATAAGACTGTGTTACGTTCCGCGAAAGAAAATCTACAAATGCATAAATCGATTATCCTACGATAGTTGAAGCACTGACTTGCGTTTTCTGCAGCTGTCTCCTTCAAACTCATCAGCGCATATGCATTAGAATGAATCAGAACCAAGCCAGTGTATTTCATACTCTCTGAGCATATAATCTTGAGCTTGGAAACATGTATTAAGTACCTACCAAAAACAATATCCACACTCAAAACGAGTAGTGTGAAGATATATGTCGGCGATGACTGCATATTTTCTTGTTGTAGGCGCTGAAAGGGAATAAAATTGCGTCAGCTTTTTTTTTTATTTTCACATAAACAGCTGAACTCCCAGTTGATAATTACATCGTTATTTTGTTAGTAAAGTGAAACTATTTGCAGATTTTGTGGTCTGATGGAACAATCCTGCTACAATGTATCAGCAGATAATGTTTGCCTTTAGACAGCAAATTACCGGAGTAGCAGCGTATCCCGTTTAAATCACGAATAAATATCAGCAGAGCTCAAGCGCACAGAACAGGAGCCGCATGTGAAAGAAAACATGGTGTCATATGAACTCAGTTAAAGACTGATTTGGTTGATGGGAAGCATTCAAGTGTGGAGTTGTTCATTTGTGAGAGTTTCGCTTAAGCATGAGGGTTATAGAGTTTTGACAACAACTGTTTAATCTTCCAAGATCAGTTAGCCAGCATGCCCACTTATGCCTACCAATAGCGAATATTTAGGCATTTTTAAGAGAGTTCAATTAGAAGTCAGTAAGAAATAGAAGAGTGAGAAGCGGTGAGTGGGAAAGAGCGAGGAAGGGAACGGAGTTAGGGAGACGACCAGAGTTAACCAGATTGAAGTGAGTTTGTTGTGGGTGTTACTAAGTTCGTTTTATAGAAAAGATATGTAAGAAGACTGAAAAAAGACAGGTCGAGAGTTCTTGGTGCCTTTAGTAAAAGCGTACTTAAAATGCTTTTACCATCTATAAGTACAACTTGTACAATACTGTTGTCGTTACTTTTAATGTATCTTCTATTCTCCCGATAGGTTTTTGCAATGCGTTCAATTGATACTGTTTATCACGGAAGAACATTTTCCATAAGATGCTTTAAAATCGTTTGGTTGATAACCTTTGATAATTCAGTCTCACTCTATCTTAGTTTTTTTAGTTTTAGTGGGACATTGAATGAAACTCACCTACCTTTCTTTGCTTACCGGACTGTTACTAGCGGTATTACTAGAATGAGAGCCAGGTACTGTTTTGCCCAACATGGTGTAAAATATTTGCATTACAAAAAATTTAATAATTACAGTTGATTTTGTCATACCACATGGGTCTGTTTGTTCGTGCAAGAATATGTTTCTTCAATTTCATTCTAATCACAAATAAATGTTATAGTTATGGTTATGTTGCTCACGGAATGTTTTCGTTTTACAATTTGGCGAATAAAAATGCATATTTAGGATGCTTATCATTAGTCGGTACTAAGGTCTTTAGAAAATTGATTTAAACAAAACGAATGGGACTTATTAAGGATTTCGTATCAATTATTATAGAATCATTTCATCAAATCATTGGATTTAGCCCAGAAACTGACTAAGCTAGCAGGAAAGTTTAAATAGACAAAACCTTTATATGAAAGTGCCGGTCTAATTTTATAACAATTCAAATAAATTTCAGAAGTTTAGATTGAAAAATTTCCTCTTTTTCGAGAAAAACTTAGAAATTCAACTCGAAAAGGGGATTAACTTGGATTCCTTCATCATTTGGTCAGCATAAAACACACCCTATAAGACAGCTAAGGGCCGGTTATTTACACGAGGGCTAAGCAAAACCACGGTTTTACGTGATGAGTGGGCCTTACGCTTTCTCTGTAATAGGGTTGATTTAAATAAATGTCCTTCCACTGTAGGATTTCAGCTCTCTTGACACTGTTCCCAAAAACAAATGTTCAGATAAAAGGCCCAGGTAAATTAAGGATTGTTGAGGAAGCGGTTTCGTCAAACAACGGCTACAATTTGTTTCGATAACTGGCCATTAATGTCTCCTTTATTTTTCTACACTTGTAATGAACATTCGAAGAAGACTTTGATTACGTAATCGTTTTGTTTTGATTTAAAGTAGGAAAAAAGTTCTGTCTTGTTTCTTTGTCGAATTTACGCCCCAATTTTCCTTGTGTACTATTGTACAATTGATAAACCAGTTTGCAATTGTACACGTGAATTATACCCTTATAGTGGTACGCGCCTTCAGTATCGAGTCAGTTGGAGCTAGGAGATCGACGGAGATAGATCAGAGATTCTTTTTATACGACATTGTTCCAGTTACGTAACGTTGCAGTTTCCCTAACCCCGTAAGGACAGGATCAGACTTAAGTTCTAGTCTGTTGTATTAAGTTTCCTTCAATGAGGTAATGAGCGATTGAATTAAACTTACCACTGGGTCTTTCCTTAGGGGACTATTTATTGCAATATTGATAAAATAAGAGCCGCATGTAGTTAATGTTTTACCCAACACGGTGTAACATATTTATATTACAAGATGAAAACAATTTTTGTTATTTATACGTTACTAGGAGCCGTGTAAAGATATAGGAACAAATAGCATAGAGAGGAAATATCTGAAAAAAGGAGATAAAAATGGACGAAGTGTCTTTTTCACTTCAAATAGTTGTAAAGTATTATGGTTTAACGGGTCATTAGGGGTGGTTTCACCTCCATCTCATATTACAAATAAATAATATGTAAATAAGCAGTTATAGTTTGTCATATAACATAGGATTGTTTGTACATGCCAGAATATATTCCATCAATTTCAGTTTCATTATGAACAAAGATCTTAGTAAAGATTTTGTCTCATACACATTCAAGAGGCTTTCCATTGCTGGGCATCATGCTCTCTACAGGGTTAATTTTAAAAGAACGAAACAGGAAATATAATGGGAGCTCTAACCAGTTGCTAATGGATTATTTCATCAGAATGATAGATTTAACTGAGCCAGCCGGAGAACACTGGTTGATAAACGAACCTTTTCATCAGGCCGGTCTGATTTTACCACCATTCATATTCCTTTTTAAAAATTGATATAGCGATGACTTAAGGTAAATTGATGGCAACAAAAGCTGAGCAGAATAATACTGTCTAAACTTGGTTTGAAAAGAGCTTTTTGACTTAATTTATGAAATAAGAGAGTCCAGTGAATGCTTTTTTGGAGTTATAATATTTTTTTCACTTTCCTTAGAATGAACATTTTTATGTGAATTCAAAAACCTTGCGCTCAATTGATTTACGGCAAAAGTAACCGAAAGCGAGACCAGACGAAAACTTACTAATAAATTTTATCAATTTCATTCGCGTTCCCCATCATTGTCCTGCTTTCGAGTTTCTAATCGGAGGCAAAACTTTACCACACCCTCTACCACGCCAAGTCCTCTTTTAAACATTAACATCTATTATTTTGCACAGTATTTAACGCGTTAAACATAAGCTTCTCGATCAGCTAGGTGATACGCACATATGTTATAGAATTATCTTCAAGGTTACATCAGATTCCAAAATTTTGCAGATTGAGTGCTTAAGTTTATGAAGCATCCAAAAATTTGTGATCTGAACTTGGAAGTAAATACCGTCCAGTAAGTAAAGGTAAAGAACGTTTACAGCAAGGATAGTTTATACAGCCAACCGTCTACGTACAAATCTTGTCTAACAGAGCATGTGTAGATCAAAGCTCTTGAAATTGTTTTCTTGAAGAGAGGTGGCCATTAAAACGCCCGAAAATCCTGTGGTTTAGGAGAGACTCTGGGGGACGATCATTTATATTTTTTAATTAAGTGAAAGGAATAATATCTGAAGAGTTAATAGGAGATCAATTGTAAAGCTTCAGTTAAACTTACCGAGTAGTCTATCCTCAAGATGGGGTTTCTTGGAATACTTCTAAAATTCTCGCTGCAATTTCCTTAGAGAAATTATCTAATTGTATTCATCGCGTTTGTTTTATTTTGACAAACAAAGATCAGAATATCTGTATTACGAAAGCAAATTTTATATGAGATACATCTGTTACCATGAATACAAACATCACGGAGGTTGAAATACCGAAAAAAAAGGAAATTCTTCAAGCGGAGATTAAAAATAAAAAGAAGGTTATCTTTTTCACTTCCAAGGTGCTATTTTGTAACAGTGTCTTTAAAAGATCATGCGATTTTCCGCAAGAATCCTCACCTATTTTTACGCTTAATGAATGGTTGAATGAATTAGCAGATCTGTTTATCTAGCCACCTAGTTTCATTTTATTTGCACATTTATAAGCCATTTTCTTTCTGGAGAATTTTCAATACAAATTGAATTTAGATGAAATTCCGGACAGCCACTGAGAATTCTTTCTAGAAGGTATAGTAACCAAGAAACCGAGGCTAAAAGGAATGATTTTTAGTCGCCAATAACGGGCATTTTGTCCGGTATGAGCGACCGAGACCATTTTCATTTTTTTCAGTTTAATGTATCCTACTCCGTATCTCGTGTTCTCAGATTACTATTGTAATCTACAGGGCGAAGAATCATAAATTTTATCACGTATGAAACGAAAACAAGACGCAGTGATGAACATGAAGCTCCCGTTAGGGGGTAGCTACCTCCTGAAATTGGTTAAAAACGTTGGCCAAACTCAACTATGTGATTCCTTAAGCAGAGGTTAGATGGTAATAAACTACCTTCATAGAACCTGTTTGAATTTTCGTCATCAATAAAAGCTGTGTAGAGTTATCACCGAGGACTCGACTTTCCAGAACCAACGCATCCAGAACGCAAGATACAATCCATATCATCGAATGTTGAGTGTTGTTGAATACATAAAATAACTTTGAGCATAGATGTATTTGATTCTATGTTGGTTTATGAATTAGAAATAGAAACGGAAGAAAGACATCTTAGAACATGATAATAGAACAAAACATGGTGTGTTTAACATCCACAACCAGAGGTGGACGATGAGCTCACGTTAATTAATCTTTAACCAAGACCATGGAATTCAGCAAATCATCAGATTTTAAGATAATTTTTGTAAAGTGGTTAGTTAAAAAAAATATATAAAGCAGTATAAAGTATAAAGTATAAAGCAGTAGATTTTTATTGTTCTATAGATAAAATGGTTCTTTTGAAAATTATTGCAGATTCAAATGATCACACAGTTCGCTTCACAGAGCCGCTATGCAGCGAAAAATAGCATTATATTAGGTATTTTTGGTATAATTTAAGTCGTTCTGGTTAAGTCTCCGTAATGAATGCACAAGGCACTCCAACTAAAGAGAAAATTCCTGGGGGTGATTATTCACTCAAAACCCACACTACTTCGCTCTTCAAGATACACTGAAGAGTGAAGGATTGAAGGTTGAAATGAATACTCTGAGAGGAGTATTGAAAATCCTCGATCCTCAAAATAAGCATATCCTTCTTAACAATGATCTGGCTGATCTTCTTGGAATTAAACGACGTTTTCAAACCATCAACTTATCCAAAAGGTTTAAATCATAAACCAACTACCTTGTCAACTGTGATCTTTTGGATAAGAATGAGAACGCATTCAATGGAGAGTCCTCAAGCGTTCATGGATGCTTCGAGATTGTCGAGCAACCCCACAGACAGGGTTCGGACGAATGCTGTTATCAAATACCATCTTTAGACTTTGACTATTCATTGTGTCTCACCTCTGTGTTAGATCAACTATTGTATTAAAACAGTTAATGGTTTCTACTTGTTATAACGTGAAGGTCCGTCTACTGTATCGTTCGTTACAAGGGTTAACTATTATTTTAAATACCCAACTCAACGGAAAATACCATCGAGGAACGACATCACATCCATGCAAATTTTCGTGACCGACGAGAATAACGAGATCTTAAACTTCAATGGCCTTTCCTTTGAGGTTTGAGTTAGAGATAGTTTAATGATTTAAAAATGTCTTCCGAAAATATTTTGCGAAGCCCCATGAATCAAGAGCCGCTTTGTGGCCCAAGTGCTCCAAAACTTTATCCACCAATACCGGAGGATAAGATTACAATGCAGGAAGATTATAGAAAACAACTTTGAAGATTGTCAAAAAGAACTTCAGGATGAAATTTCCCATCACACGAATTATAAAAATAAGTATGGAAAAGTGAGACGCATCTGTCACACAACATCCACTATGACTGGTGTCATTCCTGCCATTTTGTCATCAAGCGGTCTGACAGTTTATCTGAGTGACCGCCTCTGGCAGGTCTCGCTGCTTTATTGGCTCCATATCAACAGCATTTACGGTCAGGTGCAAAACGCTTAATTCGAAAATCACGAAGCACGAGAAAACAACTTAAATCGTTGAAGCAAAGGACCTTACAGTAAGCAGGTTTTTTTCAAAAGCAATCAAAGATGGATCAATTTGTGATGTTGATTTCGACTTGATTTTGCGTCAGATCGCTCAGTATTATACGTTAAAAAACCAGCTTAGGAGAAAAGCAAACTAAGTTGACTTTGACGTTATTAGGGAGCAGATTAAAGGAGAGTTTAAAAAAAAAATTAAGATCACTCGTAAACATAACGAAACAAGGTTTGAATTTGAAAATACAACGAACGGGTTGAATATTGTATTTACAAAGGATACGCAAATTCAACACAACTAAGTATTTAATCAGTAGCAAAAGATGATTAAATATTTAAGATATCAGCTGATTGATTTCAAAGGTTCTGATTGGTTTATTTTTTGCCTATAATTAAACCACTTGGTCGAAAAGTTGGCTAATTATTTGATTTTGGTTTTGGTTTTCACACAACGAATGGTTGCCTCTTCGAGGCCCGGCCCTTTAGGGCTTGCCGTTCCGACGCAGGCCCTTTGGTGCTTGCCTTCCTCAGAGGAACTTACCATGAAAATTCAAACAGTCTGTTAATAAATTTAAGACTCAGTCAGAGTCTTTGAATCACACATGAGAGAGCGAAAAGAGTTTCAATTTGACATTAATCAAGCAATGTATAATCTTGAGAGTAAGGATATCCGTCAGACGGAGAGAGAGTTGGATAATTGACAACGAAGTTCACTCAGGTAGTCCGGGTCCTGTGCCTAGTTTTTTACAGCTAAACGTGGTTACAAAATGGTCTGTTTGAACATTAACAGTCTTGTCAAACATGTTGACGAACTTTGAGTTCTTCTTGCTGAGTTTTCATAGGATATCCTGGAAATTAATGAAACTAAACTTGACGAACCATAAAAAGTTCCGAACTCCATATACCAGGCCACGAATTTATCCGTCGTGACAGAAATAGACATGGTGGAGGGGTAGGTTTTTACATAGAGTCTTCAAATTCTTGTATAGTGCGCTCCGATCTAAACGCAATTAATCTTGAAAATTTAACTATAGAAATTCATAAACATAACTCTAAACCATTTTTAGTAACGACATGGTACAGACCTCCTTGCTCTCCAACCGATCTATTTTCGAGTTATTAGTCATTTATAGGCAAATCAGATTCTCTTGACCTAAAGTGCTATTTGTTTGGTGACTTCAATTGTAATTTGGCCTCTCTTATCGCTGATGCAAACACTCATCGTTAGCGAAAGATTTCGGATTTATATGGGCTCAAACATCTAATAAATGAACCAACGTGTGTTACAGAATCTATACACATATATTTGATCTATACACTGCAATTAAACAGACAAGGTAGGCTGTTCCGGAGTCTCTCATATTGCCATCAGCGGTCATAACCTCTTCTAAGTTTATCGGAAACTCTCTTCTGATTTGCCATCTTAAGGACACTCTTCCATCTCTTACAGAAATTTTCGAAATTTTGGTGGTGGAAATTTTCGAAATGAAATGTCTCAGCAATACTGGTCGTTAGATGAATCAGAAGATCCAAATTTGGCATGGTCTTACTGGAAAACAAAATTTTGGCGCGTTGTTAACTCACATGCTCCTTTTCAAACTAGACGTACTAAATTGAATAAAACACCCTGGATTAATTCAGCCTCGAAGAAAGATATGCGCTGTCGCGATGCTGCTAAAAAGGAAAGCGATAACAACAAGGAATCCTAAAGACTGGGCCAATTACAGACTGCTCCGAAATCGAATCAGCAATAAAGTGAAAACCACTAAGGCATCCTATTATCACGATAGTTTTATTCAATCCGAAGGAAATGCTGGAAGGACTTGGAGAACCATTATCAACCTCATGTCTCGTCATCAGAACAACCAAATAGTAAAGGAAGTGAAAGTAAATGATATCTCTATCTGCAACTCTAACGAGATTTCCAACGCCTTTAACGAATATTTTTCAACTATTGGGCCCGGACCAGCCAGCGAAATACCTTTAACTTCGGACGAAGAGTCTATTTATTTAAACAATACTCCTGAAAATTGCAACAAATTCTGTTTTCGTCCAACTACTACCAGTGTTGTCTCGACTTATTTAAATAGATTGTCAAAAACTAAAGCTACAGGGCTAGATTATATCTCTGCCAGGTTAATTCGTTAGTGTGCTGATATTATTTCAGGCTCGTTATGCGATCTTTTTAATAATCCCTGATGTCTGGCACATTTCCTGACGACTGGAAATGTGCCAGAGTGACTCTGTCGTTTAAAAAAGGCGATTCACTTGATTTAAACGACTGCCGGCCTAACTCAGTCATTTCCGTATTCGCCAAAGTTTTCGAGAGGATTGTATAGGATCAGTTATACAACTTTTTAAATAGTGAAGAAATCATCTCTAGACAACAATCTAGTTTCAGGTATTAACACTTAACTGTTACTGCTCTTCTTGAAGCCATTGACAGTTGGGTGTTTAATATCGATGGTGGCTACGTCAGTGCCGTAGTGTTCCTCTGGTTTTTAAGTGGCACATTGTTGTTAGTTAATATGATGTAAGGATTAGAATTTTTAGGTTCTTAGGATATTAATCATTGAATAGGAATTTTTTTTACCTAGTGAATCTTTTTTACCGTGTATAAATAATGATTAAATAAAAAAGTAAATAATTACATGATCGTATTTGATGATCGTATATCGTATATTATACGACCGTACATAATCGTATTTGAAGAGTACAAGAAAATTATGGGAATGGAGAGAACCCGAAGGAGAATGGAAATGGAGATGGAGAGAAGTGATGAAACTAGGACTTTGAAAGGGGAATTAAAGAAGAAGCGTCAACAAAGGAGGACAGCAAGCAAACCATATTCAAAGAAGGGGAAAAAACAAAGAAACCGAACAGTAATGGTTCGCATAAGACTCACTTTCTGAATACGATTGATTACAAAGATAAAAAAAAAGTAGGTGAAATTAAATAAAGGGGTAAGTTTCTAAAGAAACTGTGGTGCTGCGTCGGTGGGAGAGTATAGCAGGTAATTTAGTGTTAACAACTGGGTTGAAAACGTAAATTAGCCACCGTAAAGGGTACAAAAGCTGACGTTTCGAGCGTTAGCCCTTCGTCAGAGCGATAGAGGTGAAATTAAACTCAGATAAATTTTGTAAGGTGCGAGAAAATGTTGTTTAAAACTGTTGTTCATGTCCCTGCAAGTTTGAAATAACTTAACATGTAACAAAGAAACTTCTCATAAAACAGGTACGTGTTCTCACGGCAATCTTCTTTCACAATTACTAGATAAAATAAATTTGGTTTTTGTTGTTTTTCAAAATATTGAAAAATATCATGATCATGTTGTTTAACATTGTCGTTTTATGTGCTTTCTACGCCAAAATGTATAGGAGAAATTGATGAAGTCGTTTTTGAGGCAGTTGAAGCTTAAGTAGGTAGAAATAAAGCCGAGTGTTTGATCATCTTGTTGCAACAGACAAGTTTCCTTGTTGGTCGAAGAAAATAAATTTGAAACATCAAGATCAAGAGTCAAATGAAATTTTTCTTTTAAGTTCATTCACTATACAATCTTCAAGATTCTGAACGTCATATTT
Source organism: Pocillopora verrucosa (assembly GCF_036669915.1). Taxonomy (NCBI): domain Eukaryota; kingdom Metazoa; phylum Cnidaria; class Anthozoa; order Scleractinia; family Pocilloporidae; genus Pocillopora; species Pocillopora verrucosa. The sequence continues at coordinate 19,461,609 of NC_089321.1, read as the reverse complement.
TATTCTTATAAGGGACACACCATATGTTTTACACCTGTAATTCTTCATCTCATCTCTCCTACTCTGGCTTTCGAATTGCTTGCATGTTTGATGAATTGTATAATTTTAAATGCCGTCAAATTCAGAAGCTAATTTTAGTGTATCACGAAGGCCACCTAATGCAAGCTAAAATCCTGTCGATGATGTATAAGCCATGAGCGGCTGACATCAGCATATTTATTGTCAAAGATTTTCCGACACCTTCCCTCATTAATAAATTATTGAGAAATACTTTGCTAATAAAGCAGAAAAGTCATTCGACGCTGAGGGTAATAAACTCAGAGACAAACAGCCGTCTCGCTCAATTGACATTGTCGAATGCACACAATTTGCAGCTGATGAATCAGCAACTAGGTGGAGATGTTTTTCAAGGCAATTTCGAATTGAAGGTGTTGAAGACCTTTTGGATCCAGACGGCGGAGCAGCAATATTTGGATGGAGAGTGTCCATGAAAAACAGCCAAACCAGAAGTCTCAAGGATAATGAGAGACAACCGTCAGACTAAAATCAAGTTGATTCTGTCGTCTGAGATGGAGAGGGAAAATGATAATGGTCACTCTAGCTTCAAAATACATTTTTGCGCATCGAAGTTATCAAAAATCCTAGTGCAACAGATGAATCAAAAGTATTGGATGTTTTCATGCAAACATTTGACGAAAAAATTCAGAATTTTTAATCAAAGAGGAAGCAACTGGAGATATCAAAGAGTGAATCACCTGACATCCATCCTGCGGAATACACATCGTTAAACGGCAGCTCTTGCATCAAACTCCCAATTATTTCCAAAGGAAGAAAGCAGTATAAATATCAAGAACAAGAATAATCAATGCTTCAAGTAGTGTATATCAAGAGCACTTAATCCTATAAAGTCACACTCTGAGAGGATTTCAGACTTAGGAGGAAATTGAATTTCACAGTGATTGAATTCCCTGTTAAATTGAGAGATATTAATAGGTTTGACAGACAGAATGAGGGTATCGCGGTCAATGTGTTTGGTCTTAAAGATACAAAAGTCTATCCTCTCAGGATCAGTGAGATGAAGAACAGAGAAGAGGATGGAAAACTAATCATTGATTTTCTTATGATAAAAGAAGGTAATCAGCACTACTGCTTGATCAAAAACATTGGAAGGTTACTCTCTAAACAAGTCACAAAGCGAGATGGTTTATTTTTCTTCTGTCGAAGAGGTTTGAGTCACTTTCCAAGTGAAAAAAATTAGCAATTCATGATCTACGCTGCTCTAACAATGAAGCAGGACCTATCGTGATGCCGGAAGTAAATGATGAAGGAATAATACCGTTTATTAAATTCAAGAATCACAATAGATTTGTGAGAGTTCCATTCGTAATTTACGATGACTTTGAATAATTAACAGAATCGATTGACACATGTGAGCTCATGAGTGGTAAGAGCTTCGTTAATCAGTATCAAAAGCACAAACCGTGTGGGTTCTGTTATCACATCGTTAGTTTGGATGATAAGCTTTATTCACAAGAGCAAGTCATCTACAGAGCAAAGAAGCCTTCGGTCGGCCCCTGCAGGGGCAGTGAGGATGAGGATGTTGATTGGAGCCTTTTAGAAATGCTTGAAGAAAACATCAAGGAGATTTGTAAGTAATTGGACTTTGCCAAGAAGATGATCTTCGCAGATGAAGATAGGCATGATTTCAACGATGCAACGCACTACTGGATTTGCAAGTGTTTATTTGACAATGACAATGACAGAGTGAGGGACCACTGCCATTTCACAGTGAAGTATCGTGAAGCAGCTCGCTACAAATGCAACTTACAATTCAAGAAGCCGAAGTTCACTCCTGTCATCATTCACAACTTGGCTGGCTATGACTCTAATTTATCCGTTAAGAATCTCGGCAAGACCGAAGAAAACATCAAATGCATTCCAAATAATGAGGAAAAATACATCAGTTTCAACAAAGATATCGTTGTTGGTTCTTTCATCGACAAAGAAGGTAAAATAGTTGAAGTCAAAAACGAGTTTCGCTTTCTCGACAGCTTTGGGTCCATTGCTTCTTCCCTCGATAGTTTAGTCGCAAAATTGAGTTATTAAAAAGGAAAGTCTTTAAAGACAAAATCGAGTTGGTCTCGCGGAAAGGTGCGCACCCATATGACTACATGGATAGTACCACTAAGTTTAAAGAAACAGAACTGCCACTCAAAGAAGAGTCCTACTCTAAGCTGAACGACAGTGATATCTCGACTACGAGCATGCAAAGAGGGTCTGGAAAGAGTTCAAAATAAAGACGATGGGTGATTACCATGACCTTTATCTCACAACGGATGTTCTCCTACTGGCAACGATGTTTGAAGAATCCAGAAACGGTTGTCATAAGCTCGACCCTGGTGGTATTTCACCGCTCCTGGATTGGCTTGGGATGCTACCTTGAAGGGGACTGGTGTAGAGCTTGAATCACTCACTGACTCAGTGGATAACTGACAACTAGAGAAATATTTCATGCATCCTCGAGGTGGATCTTGAGTATCCTAAAGAGCTTCATGAATTGTAAAACGATTATCTTCTTGCTCCTGAGATAATGAGGATAAATAGGGTGGAAAAAATTATTCCAAATCTGAATGATAAGGACAGATACATAGTTCATAAGAAGACACTGAAACAATATCCTGATCTCGGTTTGAGGATCAAAAAGATTCATAGAGGTACAAGTTTCGAAGAAGAACCTTGGCTTAAGAGCTACATCGAGCTCAATACTAATTTACGGGCGAATGCGAAGAATGATTTCGAGAAAGAATTCTTCAAATTGATGAACAACCCTGTCTTCACAAAAAGTGTGGAAAACATCAAGAATTGAGTAGGTGTGAGATTAGTCAATGATAGAAAGATAGCACTAGAACTTACAGCCAAACCAAACTTCAAGAATTGCACGATATTCAATGAAGATTTGGTAACGATTAATGTAAAGAAGACAACTTAAGTTTAATAAGCCAGTATATTGTGGAATGAGCATCCTTGATATCAGCAGGACTCTAATGTATGACTTCCACTATAACTACGTCAAGAAGAAGTATGGCAGCTCTGCGGCCTGACCGAAGGCTGGAGATCGTGCAAAGCTTCTCTTCACAGACACTGACAGCTTGATGTATGAGATTGCGATTGAAAACTTCTACAAGGATATGTGCGGTGATGTTGAAGACAAGCTCGACACTAGTACTCACCCCGAAGATCGCGTGTCAGGGATCCCAAATGGTCGTAACAAGAAGGTCGTGGGAATGATGAAGGATGAAGCTGGTGGAAAGGTCGTTGAAGAGTTTGTTGGATTGAGAGCAAAACTCTACAGGTACAAGATGTTTGAGGGAAAAGAGGAGAAAAAGTGTAAAGGTATTAAGAAGGCCGTAATAAAGAAGAATATAACTTATGAAGCCTACAAGAGTGCTTATTTCGCGGAAACATGGAAATGAGGAAAATGAATGTAATCATGATGATAAACACGAGGTCTTCACTGAGACGATAGACAAGATATCTTTGAGTACTAATACTGATAATAGAATAATAAGAGAAGATACGATGTCGACTTTTACTCATGGTCACTATCACTCCGCGGCCCGGCTCGAAGAGCTTATCAATGAAATGAATAAAAAATATGAATCCTGATAACATTCCATCCATCACATTAATAGTCGGACCTTCTAATTAAGGAGAGAGAAAGACACCTGATTAATCTGTTGAGCAGCGAACTCATTCAGAACTTCGATTACACTGTCCTGATTTGTACAACATTCGTCCACAACGAGACGTATGATAATTTCGGAGATTCGGATAAAGACTTATTTATTTTAACTCCTCAGCAAAACCAGATTGATGACTGGCTCAAGATTATTAGTTATGTGTATGAGGGAACTGACACACTGATCATTCTCGGTGATTGTGCTGCTTCTAGGGATGTGAAGCAGAGGACGAATGAAATCGTGAATTTGGCATTCAGCGCAAGTCATAAGGAAATCAGCGTTTGGGTCCTCACACAACGGATGACAAGCATCGCAAAACCATTCAGAGAGAACACTGCTATATTATTTCTCTTCTACACAACATTTTCCAAGGATATGAAGATCATTTTAAGGATAACGCGGGTGAGTTGATGAAAGATGAGCAGTAGAAATTGATATCAAAGCTCAAGAATGAGAAGTATTGAGTATCAAGCGAAGGAGATGATTTGTGTATCTCTCACTAAGATCAAGTCAAGAAGCTTGAGAAGCTCAAGAAGATGTTGAGATGTACTTCAAGAGATATGGAGCTTCGTTGTCTTTAAAGACTTTGATGGAATGGTTGATACATTTCTTCAGCTCCTATGTAAAGCATTAGCTCATTTTCTCCCTGTCGAACTTCTGAAGGACTTGAACGATAACTTCATAGTTAAGAGAGAGCTCGGAATGATCGCAGGCGGATCGAGTCTAAAGAAGGGAAGGCACATGACAATCGCAAGTGTTGCTCTTCTCACTGCCAAAAAAGTTGCAGTCAACGATAAGAACTTGTGTTAGTACTTGATAAGAACTTGATGAGAACTAGATAGGAACTTGATAACAACTTGATAAGAACTTGATAATAACTTGATAAGAACTTGACAACCACTTGATAAGAACTTGATAACAACTTGATAAGTACTTGATAACAACTTGGTAACAACTTGATAAGTACTTAATGAGAACCTGATGAGAACTTGATGTGAACTTGATGAGAACTTGATGAGAACTTGATGAGAACTTGATGAGAACTTGATGAGAACTTGATGAGAACTTGATGAGAACTTGATGAGAACTTGATGAGAACTTGATGAGAACTTGATGAGAACCTGATGAGAACTTGATAAGAACTTGATGAGAACTTGATTAGAACTTGATGAGAACGTGATGAGAACCTGAGGAGAACTTGATGAGAACGTGATGAGAACTTGATGAGAACCTGATAAGAACTTGATGAGAACCTGATGAGAACTTGATGAGAACTTGATGAGAACTTGATGAGAACTTGATGAGAACTTGATGAGAACTTGATGAGAACTTGATGAGAACTTGATGAGAACTTGATGAGAACTTGATGAGAACTTGATGAGAACTTAATGAGAACTTAATGAGAACTTGATGAGAACTTGGTGAGAACCTGATGAAAACTTGATAAGAACTTGATGAGAACTTGATGAGAACTTGATGAGAACGTGATGAGAACTTGATGAGAACTTGATGAGAACTTGATGAGAACTTGATGAGAACTTGAATAAGAACTTTAAAATTATACATTAGCAAATAAAACGGATGGTAAAGAACACTGCAGAAGCACCGGCTTGCGTAGCGGCTCAACAGGTGACGACAGTTTTTATAAGTTCGCGTGAAGCCTTACGAAGAGGTTCTTATTATTACATTTAAAAGATCTAAGGCGGACTCTACAGCGAAGAAATACAGGAAAGAGATTTTAGGTTTATAGTCTGGTGTGCGAGTCGTGCCTTCTTCACCCGTTGCTCCCGTAATCGCGAATATTTTGAGAGAATATTTCTCAACGATATCTGTTTTCTAGAAAGCACTTCTATAGGTTTACAAGAAACTTGGCCGCTGAGTTTGTAGAAATCATTAAAACTTTCTTGCAGTATATTAACTACTTACTACTATTTGAACTGAAATGCGAAACAAAAGTCAGTTTGGTTCACCTGAGCATCCAACCATCAAGGTGCGTGGTTTTATATTTTTAAGTATAAAAAGGGAAAAATAATTTACTTCCTTGTGAGCATGGCGAACTAGAACTATAAACGTTTCCCAGTAGAAGTTCATAGATTTTCTGATTCTTCATTCTTTTTTTTTTTTTTTTTTTTTTTTAATTGCAACACGAAGAACACTACTTTACAAAACAAGACGAACACTACTTACAATACCACCTACAAGACGTTACTTATTCTACTTACTATATAATACTTCCTTAGACTGCAATTCTTACCCTACTTTTTACAGTTTTTTTTTTTCACTTACACACCTATGTATCTATTAAATTATAATTCAAAATGGGTTTCCATTTAGCCTCTAGCATCTTCCTATCATTAAACTTAGCCGCAATGTGACATTCAGTTTCATATTTTCTTTTAACTAGTTCCTTATACGAAGGGAAAAAAGGAAGACTATTATTCCTACGGCAATTCCATAAATGTAGCTTACCTAAAATGATTAAGTAATTAAATAAAGAACAATTAGTATCTGTGACACCAATTAAAATAGTCTTTAACTCAAGTTTCCTTTGTTCTTTGGCTATAGCGATCCAATAAGATTCAAATTCTTCCCAAAATGCATGTGAGTAAACACAGTAAAAGAATAAGTGATCAATTGTTTCCGCACTGGTATTGCAAAAAGTGCAAAGATCGCTTTGTATTAAACCTATCTTAGCTAAGCGGGAATTTGTGAATAAAATGTCATTTAGTATTTTAAATTGAAAGCATTGCACATATGTCTCGCAGATACAGGACCTTATTAATGAGAAGGCCTTTTTTGTTTCCACATCATCAATAGAAAATTTAGATTTCAACTTTGTGAAGCCTCTGGACTCTGTCGCCTTACTGGATATAAGCAAACCGTAGAAATCCCTAGACTTGCTAAGTGCTGGATCAAAGATTTTATCACCGATTTTAAATTGCAGTCATCTGACATGATCTTTCTTAATTTCGTGGCATCGAATTCTTAGATGACTTGGTACTGCGCAACGAACACCAGTCCAGGTCAGAAAGTTGGAATCTTTTAAACCATTACGTTTTGCAAGGTTAAAGGACTCTGTGTTACTCAAATCAAATTTTAAGTCGCTTAAAAGAATAATATTTGCGCTATTATAATTATAATAGAATAAAGGTTTGCCGTTTACTCTAATGTTATGATTGTTCCAGATGATTGTTTCACGTAGACTTACAAGATCAAATCTAGAACGAAAATCTGACCACCAGTGTAACATCTCCTTATAAAATATTGGGGAAATGTTATAGTCATTAATATTATAATCACAATGAAGAAAAAATTATCCACCAAAAGGTTTTAGTAAATGTAATAGATACGCTTTCCAGGGATAAAAATTATCGCTTAGAAATCTTCCAATCCATGAAAGTCGGAGTGACATAATTGACGTTGTAAAATCAGTTACCTTCATTCTTACTTTCTAACCATCTTGTGGGAGACTTCAATATTCATATGATCACTCGTTCTATTTCCTGAAAACACCAACTAAAGATGACAAAAACTCTTCCCATTTGTGCCGCGTTTTTTATTTAATTCAGATTAACCCTTTAATGAATTATAACCCTTAACCCAACAAGATTTTCAATTTACTCAGATAGAACTACTAATTCCATCCAATCCATTTTGTGCATAGCTGCATTTCTGCATGGAGCCTATCTTTACAGCCTAAGGAAAAGATTAGAAAAGATGATTTAAATAGAAACTCGATTTATCATGTGAACAATAGAAATCTTATGTTAATGGCTGTGTGATAATAATGATTCGATTTACCGCTCTCGCTATAATAAGCGCACCCTCTCTAATCAGCGCCCATCGAATTTGTTTTTGTCAATAAGCGCCCCTATACCAATAAGCACCTCTATTGAGAAAGTATCCTCATTCCAATAATACATGTACATTGAGATCAACCGTGGTTCATCTTCCTTTAATTGCGCACTTAAAGCCTCATTGCAGGAATGGTGGTCTTCGTTTCAGTCTCTCATCTATTAAATGCATATCTCATTTTCAAATTTTGTGACACTTGCTTGGCTGCCGCTAGTCGCTCTATCCAGGAAGGTTCATGAAGGATCCAGGGGGAACCAGTCTGTTTTTGATCCTTTTTAAAATAAATGTCAATGGTTTGTTTTGCACATTATGCTGTTCCTAAAAAGATGAAATAACGTCCTGTCCCTAATAAGCCCCCTGTGTCCGATGGGCACCCTCCCTTGAGGTACCAAAAGTAAATAAGCGCCCAGGAGCTAAATCGAATCACTACGGTAATAAAAATATCGTTTATGTTAATATTGAGCTACTGTGCCGTGTTATTTAAATGTCGCTACTTAAATTTTATCTTATTCGTAACTTGCCTTATATCCTTGATAATTGTTTTTTGTATAGTGTTTTGTTAATTTTTTTTCTTCTTATTGGTATCCAAAGACTAGTGAGGTCAGCAACCCCCCCCCCCCCCTTACAGTTTTTTTCCCGTACGGACTGACCTAGACTGGCGAATAAATAATCCAATTTTTTCTCTGCTGGTCTGCCTTTTCTGCTTTGCTGTAAATTGTACGGAAAAAGTTCCATTACGTAGTCCGTATCATAAAAAAAAAAATGGACCAGCTACGAGGACGTGATTAGCCAATCAGATCTGAGAATTTAAGATTCCGGCCCGCTCAGATGCTTTAGTGAAAATAAATAGTTGTTATTTCTGTTGTTCTGGCTTTTATTCTTTGCTATACCTTTAGCATGAGAATTAACATTGAAGAGAATGAGAGTAAGAGCCCCTATCCAAGTTACCTGGTGTAGACAAAGTTGGCGAGTTTCATACCAACACCAAGACCGTTGTCATCTATCTTGCATTTGGATGATACTCCATACTTTTTAAACTCCTGCACTTTTCCATCACTAGTTGTAAAACACCTGTTCCTTTTCTGTACAACAAATAGAGAAGAAGATAGAAAAAATGGTTGGGAATCAAGATTACAGTCTACCTTGTGAGTTACCTTAAGAAAATCGCATTTGGAACGTTTTTAAGAGAGGATGTCAGCCTCCATCGAAGAAATTGGAAATATTGTGGCAAGTCGCTCAAAATTCGTTTTCACTCCTACTTTTATATTTTGTAGCCCAATATGTTTTAATAATTGTGGTGTAGTTTTTTTGTGAAAATTTATTTTAATTTTCGAGAAATGACTTTTTTCGTTCGACCGCTTAAATATGCAAATGTTCACCGTGAATATGACCTAAGTTGTGTGACCTCATGTAACGATTCCACTTGACCTCCGGCATTTCTGTCAACATAATACTTTATTTTATTACCTAAACTTAGTGCCCTGTCTTTATTGAAGCTGGCAAAGAAATATTTATTTTTGGTGAATATTTTTGTCCGACTTCCTTTTCCCATGTCGAAAAGTAGCATCAAACAAAGAGTCACACAACTCGGGTAATATTAACGGTGAAAATTTGCATATTTGAGCAGTCGAGCGAAAAAAAAATTATTTCTCGAAAACTGAATTAAATTTTTACAAAAAAAACTACACCACAATTATTAGAACATATTGGGCTACAAAATATGAAAGTAGGAGTGAAAGCAAACTTTGGGTGACTTGCCGCTCTTTGTTTGATGCATGCTGACATTAGCTCTTAAAGCGATCACTACAAACCAAGCCTAAAGAGGTGTACTGCAATTTTGGTTATGCTTATGCAACCGAGTGTTTCGTTCGACTGAGTCGGATATCTCACACACTTGCTTATGGAAACTAATTAAATAGTCTTATGAATGCTAGGTTAAGTTAAACAAATCTTTTGTACTCACTCGAATACCAAAAATCTTGAAACCTTTCTTTTCCGCTGCAATTTTGCACTTCTCAAATACGTCCTGAATGCTTAGTTTCTTTCCATGGACGGTGGCGATTTTACATCCGAGAACCATTTTCGCTTTCTTCTTGTGCTCTTTGAAACATCCTTCAGATTTCCACGCGACGGCAGCAAAAGAATTTGGAAGAAGTCAATGGGCCAAAATGTTGAGTTCGAATTTGGTGGAGAAAAAGAAACAAACATATGGATGAAAACATGTCAAGTGATAAGTCTCACTTTTGTAGTCTATGTTTGGCTAAACATTGTTCAAAATTTCCACCTAAGGTCTCGGTAGGAACATAAAGGACTGAAAAAAATCTTGGTGAACCCTCAATTCTTGTGGAAAAACTTGAGTCCGAGTCTGGTGGAAAAAACAAACAAACAGATGGATGAAAGCATCTGTCCATTGAGAAGTCTGACTTTTTTAGTCCATGTTTGATAATAAATTGTTCAAAATTTCAACCTTAGGTCTCGGCAGAAACATAAGGGACTGAAAAAAAACTAATCTTGGTGAATCCTTGATTCTTATGGAAATACTCCGAATCCTACTTTGAAGGCAAACTGGATGAAACGAGGTATGGTCACAAGAGGGTTTGATCTGTGGCGAAAATGCAACTGGGGTTTATCAGCCGAGGGATTCCAAATGAATTTAACAGTTGTCGGAATCCTGTCTGCTTTGGTGAAAGCTACTTTTTGACGGTTATTTAGTGTCGTGTGGGTAGCAATGTTTCATGTATTAATCATTAATGTATACTACGTGCTATATATTTACGCTCAAACTTGATAAGACAGCGACTTAAACTTAAAGACAAAACACAGAGAATCTTTAGGTTCCTCTTCGAAACCCTTTATTTGTTCCATGAGACGGCTAACTCAGACGTCGTTAATTGTAATGACTATAAAAGTTGATTGGCTTCGCCCAGAAAGCGTATAGATTTGAAGTGATTTGAAGACATTTAAAATGAGAACGTTGTTTCACCAATTAGTTGGAAGGATGAAAAAGTTGGAAGTAATGGTAACTTCCAATGGCTCTAGACCATTTACTGTTGACATCCGACGCGCATATCAACGTTTTCGCACGTCGAGTGTCTTTTAGCGCATATGGCAGTACAGACTACCCACAAAAAGAGTTTATTCCTAAAGCCTAGATTAGCGAGTAAAAGAACCGGTAGCATTGCTCTAGTTCAAACTGAGCTTGCCAGACAACGCGATGATCGTCCGCAGGACCTACACAGGCAAATACCATACTTAGGAACACAGACACCATAGGCAACCGAAAAGGTTTGGAGAAACAAAATTTTCATTCATTCTCTTAGAAAAAAACAATTGAGGAGACTTTCATTTGAAAGAGGACTAAGCTGCTGGCCGTAAAAGATTTCCCAAGACCGAAAAGATAGTTAATTCGAAGACGCATCAAACCTTCATCACAGTTTTTCCCATCCCATCCTGCAGGACATGGCTGATAACTGTAACCATCTTAAGTAATCTTACAACTGGCTCCATTCTTGCAAGGAGATGACTCACATTCATCAACTGTTGCAAAAGAATGTCAACAATAATCCATGATCACAAAATAACCCATCAAATCATAGCATCACAATGAGCTGTGAAAGACTAAATAATAGAAACACCTCAAATAGGATTCGGAAGAGTAGCAAAACGCAAAAGAGATTTTGCTTGGGGTCATTTTCCGTTGACAGGAAGATAGACAACAACTATTATTTACTCGAATTGGTGGAAGAAAACCGAGCCTGTTTTGGAAGGGGAACTTTTTGCGCTTTGCCATAGATCATTGGAAACATTACATTACCAAGTAAAGCATAAACAAAAATATGAAATGGAAGTTGCACTTAAGCCCCTCTGGGACAAAAGGTGAATTCATATCCCTAACCGGAACAGTGTATCCCATAAGATCATGCCCGTGATACCAACTGCGTTCGTCGAGGATGCAGCTGGGGCTACACTGGTAGGATGGCTTATTGGTAAGACAGAATATGACTTTTGTCTCTCGTTAAAACATAATTTTTTCGAATGTTCATTTTTTAAAATGTAAATTGTGTTTTTTGTCAAAATTCTTAACACTTTCGCCCTAGGGTATGCCGAGTTTTTATTCAGGGTTTCTCAGTAGCACCTCATACAAGGTTCTCCAAAAAACTTTTTGAAAGACTTCCCCAAAATTTCCTACCTCTAAACAGTAGCATCTACATTTTTTAGCTCCAATCACAATCAGTACATTTCATGAAAAAACTGGCTATTCTAGCCGATGATCCTACCATAAGGATTGTTTTGTATTCAAGTTTGGGATGCTTATTTCTTACCGCAGTAAGGCCATTGTCCTTTGTAAACTTTGTCAAATGAACACCACAATCTGTGATGAGCTACCTTGGTACAAGATTGGTAAGTTATTCCTCCATACTCGAAAGGAAAAACACAGCAACGGCCTTGAGAATCGTCCGTCTTTTTACCAGGTGGACAAGGAAGCCCTGTAGAAAAATCAGAATATTTGTGTTACGTTCTTTACGAAATAAATCTACACAAGCACAAAAGCATTCGTTTAACATAACTAATGTACTGTTAAAAGTTCACTCACGCTTTCCGCAGGTGTCTCCTTCAAAGTCATCAGTGCATTTGCATGAGAATGAATCAAGACCCGTCATTGTGCATGTTCCACCATTTATATATGGATGTGATTTACAGGGGCTCACTGAGGAAACGAAACATTATGATTGGCAGAGAAGTAGTCCGTTATGATTGGCAAATTAGTCGCTTCTATGTTCAATAAATGTCTAAAATGATCATATTTATCGTACCTGTACCTTTTTTACAAGATTCTCCATAATATCCGTCGGGACATTTACAGCTGTAAGAATCATCTCCAGTTACTGTGCAGTCTCCCCCATTTTGGCAAGGGTTGTTTGTGCATGGGTTCACTAGGGTTCATAACAAAAATTTGCGTTAAGCGGCCTCGGTTATTTATTTGTTGAGGTAGGTGGATTTGTTTTCCACACAGAAAATTACCTTTAAACATGGAGGCTTCATCTCATGAAATGAAATATGCAAAGGTATTTGAGAGCAATAGTGTGTCAGTTTCGAACTTTTTAAAAAAATCGCGGCCACTTAACCTTACCGATTCGGCTGAAATTTGGCATGAAGGCTAATTTTAGGGTCCTTACCACGAAATGGGTATTAAAAAGTTCCAGCTGTTTTTGCTTGGCATAAAATCGATAAAGCCGACTATGTCCGCCCATACTTGTCCGCCAACATGGCGTATCGAAGGTGTTCTTATGATTTCAACTCCAGTCCTGTCGTAAAGATATCCTAAAATCTCTTGAAATAAATAAAAAAAATCTACCCTTTTTTAACATTTATTGGAAAAAATGTGGGAGATGACAGATTTTGATTACAGGTTATCTCAACGTTCGAAGGTCGTTTTGCGCCGCCTTGAACTGTAATAAATGTACCCCAACTTGTCAGCATGATATCTCCAATGTTACCTCGATTCAGAGGTTGCCATTTATTTGGAACAATGTTTGTTTACGGATGAATTGATTGCATTAATAAAAAAAAACGGGGGAAATTTAAAGGGACCAGCTCTTAAATCAGCTTACCGGTCGGAAATAAAGTCCAAGTACTTATTTCGTCCAGAATGAAAGCAAATTCCAGAAGTTTTCCTGATATTACGGAAGTATCTGTTGATTTTGAGCGAAAGCAAATATGTCTGGGCGACATTGTCGCAATGGGATAAATATTTGGTTACCCAATGAATGTAAACAGTCGATCCGGTAATAATACTCGGAAGGGTTGATTTCACTTACCGTTTTGAGAACGAAAAATTCCGAAAAAGAGAAGATTCTTGTGAATTCCAAACCAGCTCATTTGGTGGTGATTGGAGACTTACTCAAAATCAGAACCTGTGAGCTACATTTGTAGTTGGTCCTTGTCACGTCAACGATTCAGATATCTTTCGTTGGCTATTACGTAAATTGCATCACGTTTTTGAGTGGGTCTTAATTTCGTTTTTGATATGTTTCAATGTTCTTATCAGTATAAAGGAAACCGAACCTTTCAGGATACTTCCTTGCAATTTTTTTTTTCACCAACGGTGAGCGCTAAATGCACACATGAAGCGCCGTCATTAAGGGCACAGACATGAAAGTTGTTTGAAATAAATGTCATCTCGTTGGAATGCGCGCGCAATCGCTAATTGCTCTAAGATCTATTTTACTTTGAGAGGCTGTTTGGGAAGGATATTTTTTAAACCTTCTTTCGGTGGCTTTAAACGAGCTTTACACCTAATCTATATGAAAAACGAAACTATGAATTCGAATTCATAGTTTCTTGAATTCTTGTTCTGAACTGTCGTTTATAGCGAAAACGGAAGTTAAGATCCAAGACCTAAGAAACCATATTTCATTTATTTTTTGATGGCAATGAGAGAGGAACGGAAGCCGAAAAGGGACAATCCAAGAATATTTTGCAAATCCGAAAAAATATTCACAATCGATATCTTTTAGACAAATCGCTTTTGAAAAGTTTGTTAAATCGACAAAACAAATTCAAATCCGTGACTTTCCATTCATTTACCGGGCTTTAAAACTCTAGACCTTGCAGACCTTTACTTCTTTATCGCTCTAGAAAGACTTACATTTCCGGCTCAAATTCCCCACCCCAGCCACATAAGGTCCAAATTTCCCATTCCTCAGGCACGGGAGACAGTTAAATACCCGTGAGTTGCCCGTGTTTCCTTTTTAAAAAAAAAAGAACTTGGGTAGGGCATTTGAACACAATTTTGGCCCCGGGGATTGGAATTTGAAGAACTAATTTTCAAGATTTCAATTTCCACGGGGAAGGGAAGTTGAAGTTTCGAATTAATCGATGCATAAGCATGAAATTTGTCCCAGTACTTACTCTAGCCCTTCTCAAAGACGCGTCAAAAACGTTTAAACCCCATAAATGAGGCTTTCGTGTACATCGTAAAAGGGATATGCACTCGCACGACTACATGGTATGTCTGAAACTATCCTCAGCAAACCTCGAGAAACCGCTCTTGACCAATATTATACTATACTAGAGCATTCTCTTCATACAAAGAACTGGAAAATAAACTGAAACAAAAAGGGAAGTTAATCACTGACATGATAAGTTTGGCTTTGTTAAAAACGAGAACTTGTCCAATATTTTACCTCATTGAAACCAGCCTCTCAGTGTACCTACAAAATCTACTACAAAATCAAAACAAATTTCAATTTTTGTACCTGTTGTGTCCAAGAAGTATGAAGGAGAGTAAAATGATAAAAAAAAACAATCTAAACAGGATCCACAAATAAAGGAATAAATTTCCACTTTTAGACTCAAGAATAAACTTGATTGCTTGTGCACTCTCACGAGTTCAAGTTGATGTCTATCTCAAACCACATTCCGTTTTGTGTGTGTGTGGCCACTGCCAGAGTGTATTACGTTGGTATTTAAGGCTTACTTTTGATATAAATAAAAGTTACTCTAACGGACTTGCCAAAGGCTGGGGTTTTTCTTATGCTGCAAACTTGAAGAAATGGTAAATTGACTCCTGATGGAAAAAATGATGAATTTGCATATCATCTACGAAACCGGTTGCGCGACCTGTAAGTAAAGTATCATTAATCTTAAGTTTGCAGCGACTTAATTAAAATAAAGGACCAACAGCTATCACCAATAGTTTATAAGAATTGATAAGAATGTTTTTTTCACAAAATCCTTTGTTCTCAAAACGGTAAGCGAATTAAACTCTGAGCGTAATTATAGTCGCAAACGCTAATCACTTGTATTCAAACTTTACTAGAACAAACTTCCGTTCATAGAAAATTTAACAAACTTGACATGACTCATTGTTGAACACGGTAACTGAAAATAACACGCGAATGAGCATAAAATAACTTACAACGTATGAGTGAAAGTACTAGAAAACGACAAAGCGAAATAAACAAGGACACTTACAAGACGAATGTGACCAAACCAAAAGACGAAAAAATGAAACTCAAAGCACGATATGTTCCGATATGTTCCGCAAACTAGACAACTAACCAAATAAATTACGCGCGAACAGAGTACCTACGATATGCAAATAAATATAACAAGTACAAAACTGGTAACTGACAGAGGACACTAATGAAGACGAGAAACTAAACACCTAACACGAAACTATGAAACAACAACAACAAAAATAATGATACAAATCTTGCGCCTACAGTAATTGCACGTGGCTTGTTTAAATTCAACTAGTTACCTAAAATCATACCATTGCAACAATTTTGCTTGAACATCATTGAAGTGTGGACGTCTTATATTCTGCAGCATACACCTTTATTGATATCTGACGGGCTCTACCAGCAACTAAACTACTCGCTACATCTAGATACAAGCTTGGCTTTTATTGGTACGGTTGAGGATCTAGAACGTTCCGTAACATAACAATAGATTCTATTTACATCTTATTCAGAGATGACTCAGCATGACACAGCTACTTCTAGAACATTCTTGAAGGTCACACTACAATCAACACGTTTATGTTAAATCAAAAGATACCTCCATACTATTAGGAAACTTTCCGGACGATAAATGTACTTTAACTGTTTCCCTCTGAGCGTGAATTGATTTAAGAGCTTTTAGGACTAGGTCCCAAACATAGCCAGGTCAGTACGGGTTGATAATTTTTCTCCTTGACCATTTCATTTCCCCTATTCTTTTTTTTTTATGAAATCTGTTCATCTATGAACAAACGTTGTTCACAGCAACTGGTAACTTCTGGATCGAGGTAACACTGGAGATATTCGGTCACTAACTTGGGGTAAATTTTTCACTGTTCAAGGCGGCCTAGAGCGACCTTAGAACGTTGGGATCATATATTGTTAAAACCAGACCTTTGCTATGTTTTTTTAAATAAATTCTAAGGGGAAGGGAAGATCGTTTCAGGAATATCACGAGATTTTGAGAAACATTTACGATAGGACTCGAGTTGAATTTAAAAGATCCCTTTCGATTCTCCATATTGGCGGGCAAATATGGGCAGACCAAATGCACTTTCCCATTTTATTGGCAAGCAAAAATAACTGACACTTTTTAATATCCGTTTCGTGATGAGGACCATAGACTAAGACTTCATGCCAAATTTCAGCCAAATCGACGGAATGAAGTGGCCGACGAAAGTATGAAAGTTACAGACTATCGCACTTAAGTGCCTTTAACACATCAAAGGTAATGATTTGTGTCTAGTGAAAATTATGTGAAAATTATGTGAATATCAACTAAAACATCCAATAGATTATTTTTGAAAAATTGGCACATGAAGAAATCACAACCTCAAGCTCCCAAAACAGTATTTAGCATTTTAACTCCCTCCTACAGATAGTGCGGAAGAGTGTAACCAATATCCACTCCATAAATGTTTTTAGGTCGACACAAGCTTGTTAAGTAGCAGAGAGGATTGAAAGCTACCTCTGAACCAGTTTTCGTTTAACTCTCCCTGTCAGCATTTTTATCAATAGTCACTTAGATTTTATGGAAAACAAACTGTTTTATAACGCAGAGAGAAGATTCTCGCTATTATTAAAGGGTTAGCTTTGAATGCTATTTTGTTTCTTACAGCCGGTCAATAAAGGTAATAATCGTTTCAAAAAACTTCTTTATTTAATTTAATATTGCTAAATTTGTAACTTTTATTCCTTACCGCAGTTAGCCCAGTTTCCCTGATAAACTTCGTCAAATGAACACCATCCGTTGGTACAAGATTGGTAAGTTACTCCTCCATACTCAAAAGGAAAAACACAGCAACGGCCTTGAGGATCGTCCGTCTTTTTGCCAGGTAGACAAGGGAGCCCTGTGGAAGAATCAGAACAATTGTGTTACGTTCTTTACGAAATAAATCTACACATGCAAAAAAGCATTCGTTGAACATAACTGATGTACTGTTAAAAGTTAACTCACGCTTTTCGCAGGTGTCTCCTTCAAAATCATCAGTGCATTTGCAGAAGACTGAATCAAGACCCGTCATTGTGCATGTTCCACCATTTTTACATGGATGTGATTTACAGGGGCTCACTGAGGAAACGAAACATTATGATTGGCAGAGTAGTAGTCCGTTATGAATGGCAAATTAGTCGCCTCTATGTTCAAGAAATGTCTAAAATAATCATATTTATTATGCCTGTACCTTTTTCACAAGTTTCTCCATAATATCCGTCGGCACATTTACAGCTGTAAGAATCATCTCCAGTTACTGTGCAGTCTCCCCCATTTTGGCAAGGGTTGTTTGTGCACGGGTTCACTAGGGTTCATAACAAAACTTTGCATCAGGCGGCCTCGGTTATTTATTTGTTGAGGTAGGTGGATTTGTTTTCCACACAGAAAATTAAATTAGATATGGAGGGATTCATCTCAGGATTTGAAATCTGCAAAGGTATTTATGTGTTATTGACACATCAAAGGTAATGACTTGTGTCTAGTGAAAATTATGTGGCTCGCTGAGGGAAACTAAACACACTTCGTTGATTATCAACCAAAAAATTACAATAGACTATTTTGAAAAATTGGCACATAAACAAATCATAACCTCAAGCTCTCAAAACAGTATTTAGCATTTTTACTCCCCCCTACATGTTGTACGAAGGAGGGTAACCAATATCCACTCCATAAATGTTTTTGAGTCAACACAAGCTTGTTAAGTAGCAAAGAGGATTGAAAGCTAACTCTAAATCAGTATTCGTTTAACTCTCCCTGTCGGCATAATCGGAAAAGTTACCTGTTTTTATCAACAGTCACTTAGATTTTATGGAAAAACAAACTGCCTTATAATGCTGAAAGGAGATTATCGATATTGTGAAGGGTTAGCTTTGAATGCTATTTTGTTTCTTATAGCTGGTCAATAAAGGTAATAATCGTTTCAAAAAACTTCTTTATTGAATTTATTATTGCTATTCTTTTTGCCAGGTAGACAAGGGAGCCCTGTGGAAGAATCAGAATAATTGTGTTACGTTCTTTACGAAATAAATCTACACATGCGCAAAAGTATTTGTTGATCATAACTAATGTACTGTTAAAAGTTTACTCACGCTTTTTGCAGGTGTCTCCTTCAAAGTCATCAGTGCATTTGCATGAGAATGAATCAAGACCCGTCATTGTGCATGTTCCACCATTTTTACATGGATGTGATTTACATGGGCTCACTGAGGAAACGAAACATTATGATTGGCAGAGTAGTAGTCCGTTATAATTGGTAAATTAGTCGCCTCTACGTGCAAAAAAATGTCTAAAACGATCATATTTATCATGCTAGTACCTTTTTCACTAGCTTCTCCATAATATCCGTCGGCACATCTACAGCTGTAAGAATCATCTCCAGTTACTGTGCAGTCTCCCCCATTTTGGCAAGGGTTGTTTGTGCACGGGTTCACTAGGGTTCATAACAAAACTTTGCATTAGGCGGCCTCGGTTATTTATTTGTTGAGGATTTGTTTTCCACACAGAAAATTAAATTAGATATGGAGGGATTCATCTCAGGATTTGAAATCTGCAAAGGTATTTATGTGTTATTGACACATCAAAGGTAATGACTTGTGTCTAGTGAAAATTATGTGGCTAGCTGAGGGAAAGTAAACACACTTCGTTGATTATCAACCAAAAAATTACAATAGACTATTTTGAAAAATTGGCACATGAACAAATCACACCCTCAATGTCCCAAAACAGTATTTAGCATTTTTATTCCCCCTACATGTTGTACGGAAGAGGGTAACCAATATCCACTCCATAAATGTTTTTGAGTCAACACAAGCTTGTTAAGTAGCAAAGAGGATTGAAAGCTAACTCTGAACCAGTTTTCGTTTAACTCTCCCTGTCAGCATAATCGGAAAAGTTACCTGTTTTTATCAACAGTCGCTTAGATTGTATGGAAAAAAAATCTGTCTTATAATGCTGAAAGGAGATTGTCGATGTTGTGAAGGGTTAGCGTTGAATGCTATTTTGTTTCTTACAGCCGGTCAATAAAGGCAAGAATCGTTTCAAAAAACTTCTTTATTTAATTTAATATTGCTAAATTTGTAACTTTTATTCCTTACCGCAGTTAGCCCAATTTCCCACGTAAACTTCGTCAAATGAACACCATCCGTTGGTACAAGATTGGTAAGTTACTCCTCCATACTCAAAAGGAAAAACACAGCAACGGCCTTGAGGATCGTCCGTCTTTTTGCCAGGCGGACAAGGGAGCCCTGTGGAAGAATCAGGATAATTATGATAACCTCCGTGCAGGAGAATATACAAATCCATAAGTCGATTATCCTACGATAACTGCAGCACTGATCAATTCACTGATTAAATTGACCTGCGTTTTCTGACCTGCGTTTTTTGCAAGTGTCTCCTTTAAACTCATCATGAGAATGAACTAGGACCAAGACAGTATATTTCATACTCTCCGAGCATATAATCTTGAGCGTTAGCCCTTCGTCAGAGCGGTTAGGAACCTAAACGCTCTGACGAAGGGCTAACGCTCGAAACGTCAGCTTTTTTACCCTTTACGGTGGCTAATTTACGTTTTCAACCCAGTTGTTAACACTAAATTACCTGCTATACTCTCCCACCGACGCAGCACCACAGTTTCTTTAGAAACTTACCCCTTTATTCATATAATCTTGAGCTTGAAAACAAGAATTAAGTACTTACCACAAAAAATATTCACGCTCAAAACGAGTAGTGTGAGGATATATCTTAGTGATGACTGCATATTTTCTTGTTGTAGGTGCTGAAATAGAATAAAATTGCGTCAGCTCTTTCTTTTTTATTTTCACATAAACAGCTGACATCCCAGTTGATAATTGCATTGTTATTTTGTTGGTAAAGGGAAACTATTTGCAGATTTTGTGGTCTGATGGAACAATCCTGCTACCATGTATTAGCAGATGATATTTGGCAGCATATCTCGTTTAAATCACGAATAAATGTCAGCAGAGCTCAAGCGCACAGAACAGGAAGCCCCATGTGAAAGAAAACATGGTGCCATATGAACCCAGAGAAAGACTGATTTGAGCTGATGAGAAGCATTCAAGTGTGAAGTTGTTCATTTGTGAGAGTTTTTTTTAATGCATGACGGTTATAGAATACTAACAACAAATGCCTAATCTTCCAAGATAAGTTAGCCAGCATGCCCACTCATGCCTACCAATAGCGAGTATTTAAGCATTCAGTTGAGAGTTTACAGTTTACAGTTAACAGTCAGTAAGAAATTGAAGAGTGAGAATCAGTGAGTTAGAAAGAGCGAGGAGGGGAACAGAGTTAGGGAAACGACCAGAGTTAACCAGATTGAAGTGAGTTTGTTGTAGGTATTACTAAGGTCGTTTTACAGAAAAGATATATAAAAAGACTGAGAAAACACAGGTCGAGAGTCCTTCGTGCCTTTAGTAAAAGCGTACTTAAAATACTTTTACCAGCTATAAGTACAACTTGTACAATACTTTTGTTGTTACTCTTAATGTCTCTTCTCTACTCCCGATAGGGTTTTGCAAGGCGTTCAATTGATCCTGTTTATTACGGAAAAACGGTTGCTATAAGATGCTTTAAAATCGTTCGGTTGATAACCTTTGGTAATTCAGTCTCACTTTATCTTAGTTTTAATGTAAAATAACGATTGAACGGTACTTAGTGGGACATTGAATGAAACTCACCTACCTTTCTTTGCTTACCGGACTGTTACTAGCGGCATTACTAAAATGAGAGCCAGGTACTGTTTTGCCCAACATGGTGTAAAATATTTGCATTACAAAATTTTAATAATTACATTTTTGTTCGTTTGTCATGCCACATGGGTCTGTTTCTTCGTGCCAGAATATGTTTTTCCAATTTCTGTCTAATTATTAATAAATGTTATATTCATGGTTATGTTACTCACGGAATGTTTTCGTCATACAATTTGGCGAATAAGAAACGCAAATTTAGGATGCTTTCCATTAGTCGGTACAAAGTTCTTTAGAAAACTGATTTAAACAAAACGAATAGGACCTATTAGGGATTTCGTATCAATTATTATAAAATCATTTCATGAGATCATTGGATTTAACCCAGAAACTGACTACGCTAGCAGGACAGTTTAAATAAACAAAACCTTTATATGAACGCGCTAGTCTAATTGTGCAAATATTCAAATAAATTTCAGAAGTTTAGGTTGCATTTGATTGATTGTTGGACAATTATTATCAATACGTAGCTTAAAAACGTCAATCAAAAATTTGAAAAATTTATTCTTTGTCGAGAAAAACTTTCATTTCGAGAAATTGAAAGTCCTCTTTACTTTTCTACACTGGGGAGCTTTCTCTACGATATCAGAGGTTTAGGAATTCATATGTCTTCTCGAGGTGTAGTTTTTTTTTGAGATATCTCGTAATTAACTAATTCAGAATAAAGAGAGACGCGAAAAAAAAGAAAAAGAAAGATAAAATAATTGTATAAAGTCAAATACATCCTGTCGGTATTAAACCTCCCAATTAAGGGAAGAATCGAAATTGAAATATGAAGATGCATTTCTTTCATGATGAGTTATACTTTTAATATGCATGAGAGCAACTTGTACTGAACTTTTGGCGTCACTTTTCACTTCTTTTCTGCACTCCAGTTAGTTTTACAGGTGATCATTTAAAGCTGTATGTGACGGAAATAATATATTTGATATGCAATGCTTTAGTATCCTTTCATTGATGCCCGATTTAGAAATTCTTTGTTTTTTTCGATGGTGAGAATAACATTTTAATAGCAGGTAATGAGCGAGTGAATTAAACTTACCTCTGGGTCTTTCCTTGGCGGACTATTTATTGCGATATTGATAAAATAAGAGCCGCGTATAATATTTATTTTACGAGATGCAAACAATTTTTATGTTATTTATTAGTTACATGGAGCCGTGTACAGATATAGAAACAAATAGTATAGAGAGGAAATATCTGAAAAAAGGAGATATAAAATGGACGAAATATCTTTTTCACTTCAAATAGTTGTGAAGTATTATGGTTTAACGGCCCCTTTATCATCGCCATTAGGCGTGGTTTCACCTCCTCATATTACCAATAAAGGACGTAAATAAGCAGTTTTAGTTTGATATATAACATAGGATTGTTTGTACATGCAAGAATAAATTCCTTCAATTTCAGTTTCATTGTGAACAAAGATCTGGGTTAAGATTTTGTCTCATACACATTCGAGATGCTTTCCATTGCTGGGCATCATGCTCTCTACAGGGTTAATTTTAACAGAACGAAAAATGTAAATGTAATGGGAGTTCTTACCAATTGCTGATGAAATATTTCATGAGAATGATAGATTTGTATGAGCCAGCCGGAGAGCGCTGGTTGATAAACGAACCTTTTCATCAGGCCGGTCTGATTTTACCACCATTCATATTCCTTTTTAAAAATTGATACAGCGATGACTTAAGGTAAATTGATTGCAACAAAAGCTAAGCAGAAAAAAAACTGTCTAAACTTGGCGTGAAAAGAGCTTTTTGACTTGATTTAAGAAATCACAGAGTCTAGTGAATGCTTCTTTGCAGTTTCAATGTTTCTTTTCACTTTGCTTACACTGAAAGTTTATAAGTGAATCGAAAAACCTTGCGCTCAATTGATTTACGGGGAAAGCAACCGATAGCGAGACTAGACGAAAACTTACAAATTTTATCCGTTACATTCGTCTTCCCTATTATTGCTCTGTTTTCGAGTTTCTGATCCGAAACAAAACTTTACCGAACCCTCTACCCCGCCAAATCCGCCTTTAGAAATTAGCGTCCTTTTTTTAAAACTGTGTTTAGCGCGGTAATCATAAACTCCTCGATCAGCCAGATGATAGGCAAATATGCTAAAGAATTCTCGATTCTTCAAGGTTACATCAGATTCCAAAATTTTGCGTAATGAGTTCTCGAGCTTACGAAGTGTTAAAAAATTTGTGATCTGAACTTGGAAGCAAATACAGTCCAGTAAGTAAAGGTAAAGAACGTTTACAGCAAGGAGAGTTTACACAGCCACCCATCTATGTACAAATCTTGTCCAATAGAGCATGTGTAGATCAAAGCTCTTGAAACTGTTTACTTGAAGAGAGGTGGCCATTAAAACGCCCGAAAATCCTATGGTTTAGGAGAGCCTCAGGAGGACGATTATTTTTTTTAACTAAGTGAAAGGGATAATATCTGAAGAGTTAATAGGAGATCAATCGTAATGCTTCAGTTAAACTTACCGAGTAGTCTATCCTCAGGATGGGGTTTCTTGGAATACTTCTAAAATTCTCGCTGAAATTACTTAAGAGTAATTATTTAATTGTATTCATCACGTCTGTTTTTTTTTGACCAATACGGATCAGAATATTTGTATTGCGCAAGTAAATTTTATATGAGATACATCTGTTGCCATAAACAACATCACGGAGGTTGAAATGCAGAAAAAAAAAAAAGGGAAATTCCTAAAGCGTAGATAAAAAGAAAGTTATCTTTTTCACTTCCAAGGTTCTATTTTGTAACAGTGTCTTTAAAAGATCATGTAATTTTCCGCAAGAATTCTCACCTATTTTTACGTTTAATGAATCATTGAATTAATTAGCAGATCTGTTTATCTGACCACCCAGTTTCATTTTATTTTCTTACAAGCCATTTTCTTTCGGGAGAATTTTCAATACAAATTGAATTTAAATGAAATTCCGGACTGCCACTGAAAATTTTTTTCTAGAAGGCAAGATAACCAAGAAACAGAGGCTAAAAGGAATGATTTTTAGTCGCTAATAACCGGCATTTTGTCCAGTTTGAGGGAACGAGATCATTTTCATTTGTTTCAGTTTAACGTAACCTACTCCCTATCTTAGATTACTATTGTTTTTTACACGGCGAAGAATCATTAATTTTATCATGTATGAAACGACAACAAAACGTAGCGATGAACATGAAGTTCCCGTTAGGGGGTAACTGCCTTCTTGAAAATTGGCTAAGTTTTGGAAACGGTGGCCAAACTCAACTATGTGATTCCTTAACCAAAGGTTAGATGGTAATGAACCACCTTTATAAAACCTGTTTGAATTTTATCGTGTATGAAACGACAACAAAACGTAGCGATGAACATGAAGCTCCCGTTAGGGGGGTTGGTACCTCTCTAGAAAATTAGTTAAATTTTGGAAATGGCGACCAAAACAAAAGCTTAATCATGTGATTCCTTAACTAGAGGTTAGATGGTAATAGGTAATCTTTTAAATCCTGTTTGAATTTTCGTCATCGATAAAAGCTGTGTAGAGGTATCACTGAGGACTCGGTTTATTAAGACGACTTTCCAGAACCAAATCATTGCATTGCACGTTTATTCACCTTGAAACAAGAACATGGAATTCAGCAAATTATCAGATTTTAAAAAAAATCTCGTGAAGGTGTACGCTAAAGAAAATTATAAAGCAGTAGATATACCAGGCAATCTAGCAACCTTTGTGACATTATTTTGTGTTAAAGTATGGAGCCTTCGCTGCAGTTTCTTTAAAAAAATTCTCTAAATGTATTCATCATGTACGTTTTATTTTGGCTGACATAAATCAAAATATTTCTATTACCAAATTACATTTTATATGTGATACATCTGTTGCCATAAAAACAAATATCACGGAGGATGAACTGCAGAAATAAAAAGGAAATTTATAAAGCGGATATCAAAAATAAAAAGAAAGTTATCTTTTTCACTTCCAAGGTTCTTTTTTCTATTCAGTTTCTTTAAAGCAATTATCTAAATGTATTCATCGTGTCCGTTGTATTTTGTCAGTCATACCGTGTTTCTTCACCTATAAGCCAAGCGATTTTTCAGTATTTGACATAAAAGTTTGGGAGATTTTTTCACAAGAAACGGGGTTCGGCTTATAGTCGAGAGTTTGGGATTCAAAAACAAATATAAATTTAATGTTAATGCGAAATGACCGTAAATTCCGTGACTGCAGCGCTCTTCACTTGACATGCTTTAAAATTGACATGACAACAACGTATTTCTGACCACCAATCAGATTCTTTGCTTCCCACACATTGAAAGACGATCTCAACCAACTCGGCAAAGACTCTTCTCATTTCACATTACAAATGAAATGTTAGGTCTCTATGCTGTGAAAACCACTCCATCGCTTGCTCATCTAGTTCGGAACACTTGGGAGCGAAACGGCCCATTTTTGCACGTTTTGCAGACATCTTAAGCTTGCCAGAAAGAATAGTCGCCTGGTCTCGTCTCCAGCGTCGCGCCATGGACTCGCTAAGTCCATAATCTCGAGCGATTTCCGAGCTGTTTTCTACAGCTTCAGCTTCCGCGATAACTTTTATCCCGAAAGCCATAGTATACGAAGAGCGGCGTGCTTTTGGCATGATGAGAAAAATAACAGTGACGAAAGAGATACTCGATTGAAACGTTTTTCAGGTCACAGTAACTGAGAGTATTGTTGTGTTTCTGCAGTCGCGTAGTAGTATTTACATATTCACTGATTCGCTTTTTTTTCTTTGTGTTTATTCTCATTCATTAGCTTTTGTGTTCATTGAGCCATTTCCTAATTTTTTCTGTGAGGTTCGCTCACTCAAATGGCCAGTTATAATCAAGAATTTCGCTCTCGGCTTATAGCCGATGGGTTGGCTTTTTCTTTTGGATATCACGAGTCTGTTGGAAGGTATCCAATTATTTCTATTACCAAATTACATTTTATATGTGATACATCTACTGCCATAAAAACAAATATCACGGAGGATGAACTGCAGAAATAAAAAGGAAATTTATAAAGCGGAGATTAAAATAAAAATAAAGTTATCTTTTTCACCTCCAAGGTTCTATTTTGTAATAGTGTCATTGAAAGATCATGCAATTTTCCTCGAGAATCCTCACCTATTTTCACGCTTAATGAGTTATTGAATGAATTAGCAGATAAATCTGACCGCCCAGTTTCATTTCATTTGCTCATGCTAAGGTATTCTCTTTCAAGAGAAGTTTTAATATGTTAATATAAGTTTTTAATGAATTAAATGAAATTCCGCACTACCTCTGAGGATTCTTTTCTAGAAGGTATGGTAACCAAGAAACAGAGGCTAAAACGAGTGATTTTTAGTCTCTAGTAACCGGCATTTTGACTAAGTTCGATATGACGGACCGAAAGCATTTTCATTTATTTCAATTCAACGTAACCTTCTCCGTACCTTATGTTCTTAGATTACTGTCGTTATTTACATGGCGAAGAATCATTAATTTTATCGTGTATAAAACCAAGACGTAGCGATGAAAATGAAGCTCCCGTTAGGGGGTAGGTACCTCTTTTGAAAATTTTTTTGATTTTGGAAACTGTAGCCAAACTCAACCATGTGATTTCTTAATCAGTGGTTAGATGGTAATAAACCACCTTTATAAAATCTGTTTGAATTTTCGTCATCAACAAAAGCTGTGTAGAGTTATCACCGAGGACTTTGTCCACTTTACGTCATTCTTGCACATGCGCTAAACGCAAGATACAATCCATATTATCGAAAGATGAGTGTTGTTGAATACATAAAATAGCTTTGAATATAGATGTATTTGATTCCATATTGGTTTATGAATTAGAAATAGAAACGGAAGAAAGACATTTTAGAACACGATAGTATAACAAAATATGGCAATGTCCACAACCAGAGGTGGACGATGAGCTTACATCTATTAACCTGTAAGCAAGAACATGGAATTCAGCAGATCATCAGATTTTAAGATAATTCTCGTGAAATTATAAAGCAGTAAAAAGAATAAAGTATAAAGCAGTAGATTTTTTTTGTTTTATAAATAAAATGGTTGTTCTGAAAATTATTGTAGATTCAAATGATCACACAGTTCGCTTCAAAGAGCTGCTATGCAGCGAAAAATAGCAATATATCAGGCTAGTAAGCTGTTCTTTTTTCCAACATTTGGTATAATTTAAGTCGTCCTGGTTAAGTCTCTGTAATGAATGCACAAGGCACTCCAACTAGAAAAAAAAATTCCTGAATTAAGGTGATTATTCAATCAAAAACCATACTCCTACGCTCTTCAAGATACATTCAAGAGTGAAGGAGAGAAGGTTGAAATGAATAGTCTGAAAGGAGTATTGGAAATCCTCAATCCTCAAAATAAGCATATCCTTCTTGACAATGATCTGGCTGATCTTCTTGAAATTAAATGACGTCGAAGTCGGACAACCATTAACAACCTCATGTCTCGTCATCAGAACAACCAGATAGTAAACGAAGTGAAAGTAAATTATATCTCTATCTGTAACTCTAACGAGATTTCCAATGCCTTTAACGAATATTCTTCCACTATCGGCCCCAGACTAGCCCGCGAAATACCTTTAACTTCACACGAAATGTCTATTTATTTAAACAATATTCGTCCAACTACTACCAGTGTTGTCTTGACTCATCTAAATAGATTGTCAAAAACTAAAGCTGTAGGGCTAGGTGGTATCTCTGCTAGGTTGATTCGTGATTGTGCTGATATTATTTCAAGTCCGTTATGCGATCTATTTAATAAATCCCTAATGTCTGGCATATTTCCTGACTATTGAATATTTGCTAGAGTGACTCTGTCGTTTAAAAAAGGCGATTCATTTGATTTTAACGACCACCGAACTACCTCAGTCATTTCCGTAGTCGCCAAAGTGTTCAAGAGGATTGTGTAGGATCAGTTATACAACTTCTTAAATCTAAAATTGTGAAGAAATCATCCCTAAACAACAATCTGGTTTCAGGTCTTTACACTCAACTGTTACTGCTCTTCTTGAAGCCACTGACAGTTGGGTGTTTAATATCGATGGTGGCTACGTCAGTGCCATAGTGTTTCTCGACTCAACAAGGGCATTCGCCACTGTAGATCAGAAGATATTACTGACTAAAATGAATCGGTGTGGTAGTCAAGGGAAAACTCATGATTAGTTAAATCGTATTTGACGAATCGCACACAACGGTGCTCAGTTAACGGTTGTCTCTCTGACTTTACCATTCTTAAATGTGATGTGCTACAGGGAACGATCCTTGGCCCTCTATTATTTCTACTTTATATTGACGATTTGCCTAATTGTCTATCGTTCAGCGTACCTAGAATGTATGCTGATGACACCCACATTACTTATGCTGGTTCTGATTCACATTTGATTCAGTCTAGTACATCTAACGACCTTGAAAAGCTTAGCATATGGCTTGTGTCTAACAGACTTATCTTGAACGCTACAAAAACTGAATTTATGTTGATCGGTTCCAGGCAACGATTAAGCACCCTGTCTGATACACTCGAATTTTCCATAGATAATGTTCTGATTGAACAAGTTTCCTCTGTGAAATCCCTCGGCGGGAATACATATCGATGAAAATTTAACGTGGCATTCGCACATTGATGAACTGCGTAAAAAGATCGCTTGCGCTATTGGAGCCATAAAGCGAGTTAAGTCATTTATGCCTCGATCCACCCTTCTCAATGCATACAACTCACTAGTTCAATCTCACTTTGATTACTACAGCCAAGTCTGGGGTATTTGTGGCAAACAATTATCTAACAAGCTACAAAAACTACAAAACCGTGCTGCACATGCAATAACTTCACTAAACTTTGACATAGATGTCGATTCCTTGTTTCACAAACTCAGTTGGAAAGATTTGAAATCTCAGCGTCAAATTTAAGAACGCCTTAATGGTTTTCAAGTCTTTTTATGGTCTGGTTCTCGAATATCTCGCGTCTAATTTATAGAGCGAAATGAATCAAACTATTCTCTGAGGCGCTCCGTAAACAACCTAATGTAACAATAGAGAGCCTGGTTCATTAAACCAATTTAAATGCCTTCTCTATCATAATTTTTAAACACGACATTCATGGAAATCAGGTGTTTAAGTGGCACATTGCTGTTAGTTAATATAATGTAAGGATTAGAATTTTTAGGTTCTTAGGATATTAATCATTGTATTGGAATTTTTTTTCCCGCTGAATTTTTTTACCGTGCATGAATAATGATTAAATAAAAAATAAATAATTACATGATCGTATTTGATGATCGTATATCGTATATTATACGATCGTGCATGATCGTATTTGAAGAGTACAAGAAAATTTTGGGAATGGAGAGAACCCGAAGGAGATTGGAAATGAAGATGGAGAGAAGTGATGAAACTAGGACTTTGAAAGGGGAATTAAAGAAGAAGCGTCAACAAAGGAGGACAGCAAGCAAACCATATTCAAAGAAGGGGAAAAAACAAAGAAACCGAACAGTAATGGTTCGTGTAAGGAAGTATCACATTCTGGATACGACTGATTATAAAGATAAACAAAAGATAAGTGAAATTAAACTCAGATAAATTTTGTAAAATGCGAGAAAATCTGTTTAAAACCGTTTTATCAAAAGTGAGCGCGCGCTAAAATCCTGTCGATGATTCATAAGCCATGAGCGGCTGACATCAGGATATTTATTGTCAAAGATTTTACGGCACCTTTCCTCGTTAATAAATTATTGAGAAATACTCTGCTAATAAAGTAGAAAAAGTCATTCAAAGCTGAGGGTAATAAACTAAGAGAAAAACAGCCGTCTCGCTCAATCGACATTGTCGACCGCACACAATTTGTTGCTGATGAATCAGCAACTGGGTAGAGAGGTTTTACAAGGCAATTTCGAATTGAAGGTGTTGAAGATCTTTTGGATCCAGACGGCGGAGCAGCAATATTTGGATGGAGAGTGTCCATGAAAAACAGCCAAACCAGAAGTCTCAAGGATAATGAGAGACAACCGTCAGGCTAAAATCAAGTTGACCCTGTCGTCTGAGATGGTAAGGGAAAATGATAATGGATCATTCTAGTCACACCCTGAGAGGATTTCAGACTTGAGAGGAAAGAGAAGCCAATTTAATTTCTCAGGGATCGAATTCCCAGTAAAATTGCGAGATATTGATAGGTTTGACAAACAGATTGAGGGTATCGCGGCTGACCAATGTGTTTGGTCTTAAAGGTACAAAAGTCTATCCTCTCAGGATCAGTGAGAAGAAGAACAGAGAATAGGAAGAAAAACTAATCATCGATCTTCTTATGATAAAAGAAGAAGGTAATCAGCATTATTGCTTGATCAAAATCAGTTGAAGGTTATTCTCGAATCAAGTCACAAAGCAAGATGGTTCATTGTCCTTCTGTCGAAGAGGTTTGAGTCACTTTCCAAATAAAGAAAAATTAGCAATTCACGATCTATGCTGCTTAAATAATGAAGCAGGACGTATCGTGATGCTGGAAGTAAATGATGAAGGAATAAGACCGTATAACAAATTCAAGAATCACAATCGTTTTGTAAGAGTTCCATTCCTAATTTACGATGACTTTGAATAATTAACAGAATCGATAAACACATGCAAGCTCAGGAGTGATAAGAGCTTCACTAATCAGTATCAAAAGCAGAAACCATGTGGGTTCTGTTATCACATCGTTAGTTTGGATAATAAGCTTTTTTCACAAGAGCCAGTCATCTTCAAAGTAAAGAAGCCTTCGGTCGGCCTCTGCAGGGGCAGTGAGGATGAAGATGTTGGTCGGATCCTTTTAGAAAAGCTTGAAGAAAACATCAAGGAGATTTCTAAGTAATTGAACTTTGCCGAGAAGATGACCTCCACAGATGAAGATCGGCATGATTTCAATGATGCAACGCACTGCTGGATTTGCTCGTGTTTACTTGACAATGACAATGACAGAGTGAGCCACCACTGCCATTTCACAGGGAGGTATCGTGGAGCAGCTCGCTACAAATGCAACCTACGATTCAAGAAGCCGAAGTTCACTCCTGTCATCATTCACAACTTGGCTGGCTATGACTCTCATCTATTCGTTAAAAATCTCGGCAAATCCGAAGAAAACATCAAATGCATTCCAAATAATGAGGAAAAATACATCAGTTTCAGCAAAGATATCGTTGTTGACTCTTTCGTCAACAAAGAAGGTAAAACAGTTGACGTAAAAAACCAGCTTTGCTTTCTCGACAGCTTTGGGTTCATGGCTTCTTCCTCGATAGTTTAGTCGCAAAACTGAGTTTTTAAAAAGGAAAGTCTTCATAGACAAAATCGAGTTGGTCTCGCGGAAAGGTGTGTACCTATATGACAACATGGATACTACCACTAAGTTTAATGAAACAAAACTGCCACCCAAAGAAGAGTTCTACTCTAAGCTTAACGACAGTGATATCTCACATGAAGAGTACAAGAATGTAAAGAAGGTCTGGAAAGAGTTCAAAATGAAGACGATGGGTGATTACCTTGACCTTTATCTCAAAACGGATGTTCTCCTACCGGCAAATATGTTTGAAGAATCCAGAAACGGTTGTCATAAGCTTGACCCTGCTTGGTATTTCCCCGCTCCTGGATTGGCTTGGGATGCTACCTTAAAGGAGACTGCTGTAGAGCTTGAATCACTCACTGATTCTGACATGCTGCTGATGACTGAAAAAGGAAATCGGGGAGGAATCTCTATGATCTCAAATCGTTTCGCGCGGGTAAACAAGAAATACTTGGGTGAAGCTCATGATTAAACAAAGCCAACGAAATACATCACCTCAATACATCTCGATGCAGACAGCCTTTATGGATGGGCAATGTGCCAGCCTCCTCTTGTTGGAAATTTCTAGTGGATAACTGACTTTGACAACTGGAGAAATATTCCTTGCATCTTCGAGGTGGATCTTGAGTATCCTAAAGTGCTCCATGAATTGTAAAACGATTATCCGCTTGCTCCTGAGATACTTAGGATAAATAAGGTGAAAAAATGATTCCAAATCTGAATGATAAGGATAGATACATAGTTCATCAGAAGACACTGAAACAATATCTTGATCTCGGTTTGAGGATCAAAAAGATTCATAGAGGTACAAGTTTCGAAGAAGAAACTTGGCTTAAGAGTTATATCGAGCTCAATACTAATTTACGGGCGAGCGCGAAGAATGACTTCGAGAAAGATTTCTTCAAGTAGATGAACAACTCTGTCTTCGCAAAAACTGTGGAAAACATCAAGAATTGAGTAGGTACGAGATTAGTCAAAGATAGAAAGATAGCACTAGAACTTACAGCGAAACCAAACTTCAAGCATTGCACGATATTCAATAAAGATTTGGTAACGATTCATGTAAAGAAGACATAACTTAAGTTGATAAGCCAGTATATTGTGGAATGAGCATCCTTGATATCAGCAGGACTCTGATGTATGACTTCCTCTATAACTACATCAAGAAGACGTATGGCAGCTCCGCGGCCTGGCCGAAGGCTGGAGATCGTGCAAAGCTTCTCTTTACAGACACTAACAGCTTGCTGTATGAGATTGCGACTGAAGACTTCTATAAGGATATAAGCGGTGATGTTGAAGACAAGCTCGACACTTGTAATTACCCCGAAGATCGCGTGTCAGGGACCCCAAATGGTCGCAACAAGAAGGTCGTGAGAATGATGAAGGATGAAGCTGGTGGAAAGGTCGTTGAAGACTTTGTTGGATTGAGAGCAAACACTACAGCTACAAGATGTTTGAGGCAAAAGAGGAGAAAAAGTGAAAAGGTATTAAGAAGGCTGTAATAAAGAAGAATATAACTTATAAAGACTACAAGACTGCTTATTTCGCGGAAACATGGAAATGAGGAAAACTTTTACTCATGGTCACTACCACTCCGCAGCCCGGCTCGAAGAGCTTATCAATTAAATCGATAAAAAATATGAATATTGATAACATTCCATTCAAGCAAGTCATAAGGAAATCAGCGTTTGGGTCCTCACACAACAGATGACAAGCATCGCAAAATCATTTGGAGAGAACACTGCTGCCTTAGTTCTCTTCTACACACCATCTGCTAAGGATATGAAGATCATTTTCAACAATTACGCGGGTGAGTTGATGAAAGATGAGCAGAATCAATTGATAGCAAAGCTCAAATATGAAAAGTATTCACGTCTCAGATTCTCAGTTCGCCATCTTTCAGTATAAATTTTGACTTTTAACATATAAAATGGATATGAATGAAAAAGACGCTATTAATGATGTTCTCAGCATTCTCGAGGTTGAACCAGAAAGTGAGCCGGGTCGCCTAGCAGCTATCATCGAGAGCAACTCGCTGTTCTCATTGCAAGTAGAAAAGCGGAGGAGATGATTTGTGTATTTCTCACTAGGATCAATTTTTCAAACAAAACGTCATTACATAAGACATCTTAACGACAACTTGTTCTACCAACTGAGGTTTCAATGAAGCCCACTGAAGTTTGGTGGGACGTTATGCTCGTATTTTAAGACTTGTATTTATATAATCACATCACACCGCTTAGGAATAAACGTACAAAATTGGCAGAAACAAAATAATGCTCTTAGAAGTTCCATACGGCTAAACAGCTCAAGGAACCAGCCGACAGACAAATGAGCATCACTGACAAAAATTAAGTCATAACTCTTCCAGTTTCCCGATCGACTACCATAACGGTTTAAACCAGTACGTGTATTGAAATCAGAAATTATGTAGAGTAGATTTGCAATTCAAAGGGGACGTTTTCAACTTAAATTTAAAAAAAAATTCCATCAATCAATACAGTACCCAAATAAGAAACCGACTCATTTTAGAGCAAACGAAGCTTGGGGGTGAATTTTCCAGTAATTGACATCACCATTCATGAGAGATATTCTGTTTGTGTCGTTATTTTAATTGTATGACATGTTATGATTATCTGCGTGATCCCCTCGCGATTGAGGCGAGGAAAAGAGCTTTTGTCTGATGATAATAGTGGTAACCGCAAAACGTCACACTAGTTAAAACGGCGCTTTTCAGAAAATTAAAATATTAATAGTGCTTGAGTTTGATTGCAGTTTTCCTACATTTCGGCTCTCCGTTCACTATCTTTCAAAAGAATCGTCATCATAAAACACATCTTAACGTCAACTTCTTCTATCATTGGAGCTTTCTGTGGCCGTATTTCAAGATTTATATTTTCGTAATCGTGTTAAACCGCGTTAAATAGACGTATGCAATTGGCAAAAAAAAGGTAATAATGCTTTTTTACGTTCCCTCTTAATCAAGATAAACATGACAGAGCTGCTACTCAAACGCAAATACATGCGCCATATTTCGCATTGTCGTTTAGTTCCCGCCGTTAGCTCGCATGGCGTGACGCATTGTGCACGCTGTCGTTTAGTCTGTTATATTGTTCCGCCTCGTATGCACACCGTTGTTTAGTTAGCCTCATTGTCACACGGTTGGCGCATAATTAGCGCGGCTCCTTTGTTACCTTTTTTTGCCTGCTCGTTCGTTTTATATATGCTTCTTGTCTTCGGTCAATAAACGTCTTCTCTTGCTCAGAGTTTCGGCTCAACTTATTGGCAATGAATGAATACTCAAATCTTCATAATCGACATCAAAGTAGATCCGATAGATGCCAATTTAGGGTGTCGATATGTGTTTGAATAAAGGTTTTATTGCTTGGACGATGGTAATGGAAAATTTAAAATTTGACCGCGTTAGCCATGAGGGGAACTTCATGAAAGGATGTGGGTGTTTGCCCAAGTGATAAATCGCCTTTAAACCACAGTTTAACGAAACATTGTACTCTCATTCAAAAAAACTTTGAAGAAAGGTTCGAAATCTGTCCTGGCCCAATTTTTTTAAGCTTTTTACCCGCAATTACTCTAAGACCTCTAACTGCCGCTCAACTGCGAGGATCATTTCCTCACGTGAATGTTATGTAGTTCATTTTAAGATTTTCTGAGAACTTTGAAAATTTGAGGCGCAATTCACTCGCGGAGAAAGGAAAATGAAGCAGTGTGGTTAAACCAAAGCGGTATGCGGCTGTCGAAACATAATTTCCTGAGAACAGTTACAAACTGACTTTAAGAATTTCACTGTTCTTTCAATACTGTACTAAATGATTAAAATTTTCGATAATTATTATAATTGAAAATCTTAAGTTTATTTAATTACTAAGGAAATTTTAAATGAGATTGAGTTACAGTAAAGCTTAAGCAAAGTAAATTCCGGCTTCCAATGGCTCTTCCCGCAATAATTTTGAGTATTCCATGGTCAAGAGAAAAAAATAACTGTTTATATCCCCTAGCCCATGGTCTACTGGGTGTAAGTCGTTAATTATTTATCTGTGGCTTTACTGAACATTTTATATCAATTTGAAAAAACTCGAGAGATGATTTTGTGATTTTTTGGCGTGGTCATTTAGGGCTCTACGGAATTGATCGATTAGTCTCGCTGACGTTGTTGATTCTGACGTTTCTTCAATTCCCGCCCACGCACCTGCTTTTTTCTTTCTACTAATATTGGCGAATAATTGTGCGTTTCTGGTAAGGCCAACCAGGCGATGGATGGGACGCTTGTCACCGAACTATGTTTGCTGATAAGAAGGGGCACTGGCCGGATCGGAATTACCACTCCGCAAAGAAGGGGCACTGGCCGAATCGGAATTACCACTCCGCTTGTTGGCGGTCTTCGTTAAATGTTGCTAGTTGCCATTTTTGGAGGCCACGTTGTTTTCATACCTAAATGTACCTTAGTTTTGCAATTTTAATGAGTAAAGTCTAATGTTTTGTTTATCGTTCTCGTTTTGTGCCATTTTTTTGACGCAGACGAAATTTTTTACTAGTTCGCGCGAAGCTTCACGAAGAGGATCTTATTTTTACATTTAAAAGATCTAAGGCGGACTCTACAGCGAAGAAATACGGGAAAGAGATTTTAGTTTATAGTCTGGTGTGCGACTCGTGCCTCCTTTACCCGTTGCTCCCGTAGTCGCGAATATTTTAAGAGAGATTGCTAAAGTTGCACAGACTGCAAAAGTTACAAGTCGTCAATGATATCTATTTTCTAGAAAGCACTTCTACAACTTTACAAGAAACTTGACCGCTGAGTTTGTAGAAATCCGATTATAACTTTCCAACTTTATACTAATTGCTTACTACTATTTGAACTGAAATGCGAAATAAAAGTCAGTTTGGTTCACCTGCCCATCCAACCATTAAGGCGCGTGGTTTTATATTGCAGTATTTAAGGGAAAAATAATTTACTACCGTCTGAGCATGGCAAACTAGAACTTTAAACGTTTTCCTGTAGAAGTTCTCAGATTTCCTGAGTCTTCATTCTTACATGCTAACCATCTTGTGGGAGACTTCAATTTTCATATGATCACCCGTTCTATGTCTGAAAACACCAACTATACTACAACATTAATCTTGACGACAACTTCAAAAATCCCAATCATAAGCAACAAAGAGATACAGAAAAAAAACGTAGGTTCGCCTATTACTTCCAAAGAACTTATGGCTTGCGACTTCCTCTCAAGGAAAACAAGTTAACGTAGAAGGTTGCTATAGTTTCAATAAAAGATGATAAACACTCTTCCCATTTGTGCCGCGTTTTTTATTTAGTTCAGATTAACCCTTTAATGAATTAAAACCCTTAACCCAACAAGATTTTCAATTTACTCAGGTAGAACTTCTAATTCCATCCAATCCATTTTGTGCATTGCTGCATTTCTGCATTGAGTCTATCTTTACGGCCTAAGGAAAAGATTAGAAAAGATTATTTAAGATAAAAACTCGATTTATCATGTTGACAATAGAAATTTTATGTTCATGGCTGTGTGATAAATAATCGTGATACCGTAATGATTCGATTTACCGCTCTCGCTATAATAAGCGCACCCTCTCTAATAAGCTCTCTCATCTATTTAATTTATCACTCATTTTAAAATTTTGTGACAATTGCGTGCAGCTGGCTGCCGCTGGTCGTTCTATCCAGGAAGGTTCACCAAGGATCCAGGGGGAACCAGTCTGTTTTTGATCCTTTTCAAAATAAATGTCAAAGCTTTGTTTGTACATTATGCTGTTCCTCAAAAAATAAAATAACGTCTTGTCCCTAATAAGCCCCCTGTGTCCGATGGGCACCCTCCCTTGAGGTATCAAAAGTAAACAAGCGCCCAGGAGCTAAATCGAATCATTACGGTAATAAAAATATCGTTTATTTTAATATTGAGCTACTGTGCAGTGTTGTTTAAATGTCGCCACTTAAATTTTATCTTACGCGTGACTTGCCTTACATTCTTGATGATCGTTTTTTTTTTATAGTGTTTGTTAATTTTCTTCTTCTAATTGGTATCCAGACTATTAAGATCGGTGTTATTTTTAAATAACACCGATTTTAAATTTAAAAAAATTTAAATACGACAGTGCAAACCCCCCATCCCCCTCCCACAGTTTCTTCCCATAAGGACTGACCTAGACAGATCTGAGAATTGAAGATTCTGGCCCGCTCAGATGCTTCAGTGAAAATAAATAGTTGTTACTTCTGTTGTTCTGGCTTTTATTCTTTTCTATACTTTTAGCATTGAGAATTAACATTGAAGAGAATATGAGCAAAAGTCTCTATCCAAGTTACCTGGTGTAGACAAAGTTGGTGAGTTTCATTCCAACACCAAGACCGTTGTCATCTATCTTGCATTTGGACGATACTCCATACTTTTTAAACTCCTGCACTTTTCCATCACTTGTTGTAAAACACCTGTTCCTGTTCTGTACAACAAATAGAGAAGAAGATTAAAAATGGTCGGGAATCAAGATTACAGTCTACCTTGTGAGTTACCTAAGGAAAATCGCATTTGCAACGTTTTTAAAACGATCACTAAAAACCAAGCCCAAAGGGGTGTACTGCAATTTTAGTTATGTTTATACAACCGAGTGTTTCGTTCGACTGAGTCAGATATCTCACACACTTGCTCATGGAAACTAATTAAATAGTCTTATGAATGTTAGACTAAGTTAAACAAATCTTTTTCACTCACTCGAATACCAAAAATCTTGAAACCTTTCTTTTCCGCTGCAATTTTGCACTTATCAAATACGTCTTGAATGCTTAGTTTCTTTCCATGGATGGTAGCGATTTTACGTCCGAGAACCATTTTCGCTTTCCTCTTGTGCTCTTTGAAACATCCTTCAGATTTCCACGCGACTGCAACAAACGAATTTGGAAGAAGTCAATGGGCCAAAATGTTGAGTTCGAATTTGGTGGAAAAAAAACAAACATATGGATTAAAACATCTGTCAAGTGATAAGTCTGACTTTTGTAGTCTATGTTTGACTAAACACTGTTCAAAATTTCCACCAAAGGTCTCACTAGGAACATAAAGGACTAAAAAAAAAATCTTGATGAACCCTCAATTCTTGTGGAAAAACTTGAGTCCGAGTCTGGTGGAAAAAACAAACAAACAGATGGATGAAAGCATCTGTCCAATGAGAAGTCTGACTTTTTTAGTCCATGTTTGACTATAAATTGTTCAAAATTTCAACCTTAGGTCTCGGCAGAAACATAAAGGACTGAAAAAAAACTAATCTTGGTGAATCCTTGATTCTTATGGAAATACTCCGAATCCTACTTTGAAGGCAAACTGGATGAAACGAGGTATGGTCACAAGAGGGTTTGATCTGTGGCGAAAATGCAACTGAGGTTATCAGCCGAGGGATTCCAAATGAATTTAACAGTTGTTAAAGTAAGTGAAGAATTTGTCGGAATCCTGTCTACTTTGGTAAAAGCTACTTTTTGAAGGTTATTTAGTGTCGTGTGGGTAGCAATTTTTTATGTATTAATCGTAAATATAAACTCTGTGCTTTATATTTACGCTCAAATTTGATGAGACAGCGACATAAACTTAAAGGCAAAACACAGAGAATCTTTAGGTTCCTCTTCGAAACCCTTTATTTGTTCCATGAGAGGGCTAACTCAGAAGTCGTTAATTGTAATGACTATAAAAGTTGATTGTCTTCGCCCAGAAAGTGTATAGATTTGAAGTGATTTGAAGACATTTAAAATGAGAACGTTGTTTCACCAATTAGTTGGAAGGATGAAAAAGTTGGAAGTAATGGTAACTTTCAATGGCTCTAGACCATTTACTGTTGAAATCCGACGCGCATATCAACGTTGCTTTCGCACATCGAGTGTCTTTTAGCGCATATGGCAATACAGACTACCCACAAAAAGAGTTCATCCTCAGAGCCTAGATTAGCGAGTAAAAGAACTGGTAGCATTGCTCTAGTTCAAACTGAGCTTGCCAGACAACGCGAAGATCGTCCGCAGGACCTACACAGGCAAATACCATACTGAGGAACACTGACACCATAGGCAACCGAAAAGGTTTGGACAAACAAAATTTTTATTCATTCTCTTAGAAAAAAACAATTGAGGAGACTTTCCCTTGAAAGGGGACTAAGCTGCTGGCCGTAAGTGATTTCCCAAGACCAAAAAGATAGTTAATTCAAAGACGCATCAAACCTTCATCACAGTTTTTCCCATCCCATCCTGCAGGACATGGCTGACAACTGTAACCATCTTGAGTAATCTTACAACTGGCTCCATTCTTACAAGGAGATGATTGACATTCATCAACTGTTGCAAAAGAATGTCAACAATAATCCATGATCACAAAATAACCCATCAAATCATAGCATCCCAATGAGCTGTGAAAGACTAAATAATAGAAACTCCTCAAACAGAATTTGGAAGAGTAGCAAAACGCAAGAGAGTTTTTGCTTAGGGTCATTTTCCGTTGACAGGAAGATAGACAACTACTGTCATTTACTCGAATTGGTGGAAGAAAGGGGAACCTTTTGCGCTTTGTCATAGATCATTGGAAACATTACATTACCAAGTAAAGCATAAGCAAAAATATGAAATGGAAGTTGCACTTAAGCCCCTCTGGGACAAAAGGTGAATTCATATCCCTAACCGGAACAGTGTATCCCATAAGATCATGCCCGTCACACCAACTGCGTTCGTCGAGGATGCAGCTGGGGCTACACTAGTAGGATGGCTTATTTATTTGTTGAGGTAGGTGACTTTGATTTTCCACACAGAAAATTACCTTAAATATGGAGGGCTTCATCTCAGGAAATGAAACATGCAAAGGTGTTTAAGTGCTATTGATAGTAATGATTAGTGTCTAGTGAAAATTTTATGGCTCGCTGAGGGAAACCAAACACACTTCGTTGACTATCAACTAAAACTTCCAATAGACTATTTTGAAAAATTGGCACATGAACAAATCACAACCTCAAGCGCCCAAAACAGTACTTAGCATTTTAGGAACAAATCACAACCTCAAGCTCTCAAAACAGTATTTAGCATTTTTAATCCCCCCTACATGTTGTAAGGAGGAGGGTAGCCTATATCCACCCCATAAATGTTATTAGGTCAATACAGGCTTCTTAAGTAGCAGAGAGGATTGAAAGCTAACTCTGAACCAGTTTTCGTTTCACTCTCCCTGTCAGCATAATCGGAAAAACAGTCGCTTAGATTTTATGGAAAAACAAACTTTCTTATAATGCTAAAAGGAGATTGTCAATATTGTGAAGGGTTAGCGTTAAATGCTATTTTGTTTCTTACAGCCGGTCAATAAAGGTAATAATCGTTTTAAAAACTTCTTTATTGAATTTAATATTGCTAAATTTATAACTTTTATTCCTTACCGCAGTTAGCCCAGTTTCCCACGTAAACGTCATCAAATGAACACCATCCGTTTGTACAAGATTGGTAAGTTACTCCTCCATACTCAAAAGGAAAAACACAGCAACGGCCTTGAGGATCGTCCGTCTTTTTGCCAGGCGGACAAGGGAGCCCTGTAGAAGAATCACAATAACTGTGTTACGTTCTTTACGAAATCAATCTACACATGCACAAAAGTATTCGTTGAACATAACTGATGTACTGTTAAAAGTTTACTCACGCTTTTCGCAGGTGTCTCCTTCAAAGTCATCAGTGCATTTGCACGAGAATGAATCAAGACCCGTCATTGTGCATGTTCCACCATTTTTACAGGGATGTGATTTACAGGGGCTCACTAAGGAAACGAAACATTATGATTAGCAGAGTAGAAGTCCGTTATGATTGGCAAATTAGTCGCCTCTATTTGCAAAAAAATGTCTAAAACGATCACATTTATCATGCTTATACCTTTTTCACAAGTTTCTCCATAATATCCGTCGGCACATTTACAGCTGTAAGAGTCATCTCCAGTTACTGTGCAGTCTCCCCCATTTTGGCAAGGGCTCTTTGTGCACGGGTTCACTAGGGTTCATAACAAAACTTTGCATTAAGCGGCCTTAGTTATTTATTTGTTGAGGTAGGTGGATTTGTTTTCCACACAGAAAACTACCTTAAACATGAAGGGCTTTATCTCAGGAGTGAAATATGCAAAGGTATTTAAGTGCTATTGACACATCAAAGGTAGTGACTCCAGTATCTTTTATTCTCACTCAAACCCAAATTGCTTAGAATCCGTACTTATTGATTAACTCTAAAATATTGATGTTTGGCTAAAATGCAATAAGCTCTCAGTTAATATGAAGAAAACTAGCTAAGTAATTTTTAAACCCAGACAGAAGAAATTTAACTCCGGCATTTCTCTCTTCTTTGGAGGTAAACCCCTACAACAATCTAACATAATTAAATTCCTTGTGGTCTATATTGATGATCATCTCACCTGGAAACACCATATCAGCTGTGTATGTATACAAATCGCTAAATCAATAGGTATTATATTCAGGTCTCGCTTTTTCCTATCCTATCTAAACTCACTTTGTACTACACCTTAATGTATCCTTATATCGTCTATTGTAACTGCGACTGGTTGCACATACGTATCTAACTTAAATAGAATTTATTTCTTGCAAAAGGGAGCCAGGCTATCACCAACACAGACTATGGAACCCATTCCGCTTCTTTATTCTCCAAACTAGGAATTTTAGATATTTTCCAAGTCAATACGTTTGAAATCGCCAAATTCTTATTTGATTATAGAAATAACTTATTGCCTCCATTGCTTCTCAATCTTTTTGTAACGAATAACCAAATTCACAACTATGGTACCAGAACAGCCAATAATTATCGCACGCATTTGTGCCGTACAAATTTCAAGCAATTTACAATTCTCTACAAAGGTCCTAAAATTTGAAACTCTCTTCCTGTTTCAGTCACTCGTTCGTCAAACCTTCTTAGTTTGAAGACGAAAATGCAAGAGTTTTTACTTAAATAATCGCTGAATTGGCCTTGCCGCACATTCGCAGCACTTTTTCTTTACTTCATTTATTAATTTAAGTGAGGTGGCCTTCCCATAAGCCAGGTGGCTTCCTGGGTCTCCTCGCCTTCTAGCTATAACTGCTGTGAATAAATTTTTTTGTATTGTGTAAATGAGGCAAATAAAATATACGATGATGATGATTTGTGGGTAGTGAAAATTTTGTAGCTCGCTGAGAGAAACCAAACACACTTCGTTGACTATCAACTAAAACTTCCAATAGACTATTTTGAAAAATTGGCACATGAACAAATCACAACCTCAAGCGCCCAAAACAGTATTTAGCATTTTTACTCCCCCCTACAGATTGTGCGGAAGAGGGTAACCAATATCCACTCCATAAATGTTTTTAGGTCAACACAAGCTTGTTAAGTGGCAAAGAGGATTGAAAGCTAACTCTGAACCAGTTTCCATTTAACTCTCCCTATCAGCATAATCGGAAAAGTTGCCTGTTTTTATCAACAGTCGCTTAGATTTTATGGAAAAACAATCTGTCATATAATGCTGAAAGGAGATTGTCGATATTGTGAAGGGTTAGCGTTGAATGCTATTTTGTTTCTTACAGCCGGTCCATAAAGGTAATAATCGTTTTAAAAACTTCTTTATTGAATTAAATATTGCTAAACTTGTAACTTTTATTCCTTACCACAGTTAGCCCAGTTTCCCACGTAAACTTCGTCAAAGGAACACCATCCGTTTGTACAAGATTGGTAAGTTACTCCTCCATACTCAAAAGGAAAAACACAGCAACGGCCTTGAGGATCGTCCGTCTTTTTGCCAGGTAGACAAGGGAGCCCTGTAGAAGAATCACAGTAAT
Source organism: Pocillopora verrucosa (assembly GCF_036669915.1). Taxonomy (NCBI): domain Eukaryota; kingdom Metazoa; phylum Cnidaria; class Anthozoa; order Scleractinia; family Pocilloporidae; genus Pocillopora; species Pocillopora verrucosa. The sequence goes on along the minus strand of NC_089321.1, from coordinate 19,418,099 downwards.
TGTGTTATGTTCTTTACGAAATCAATCTACACGTGCACAAAAGCATTCATTGAACATAACTGATGTACTGTTAAAAGTTTACTCACGCTTTTCGCAGGTGTCTCCTTCAAAGTCATCAGTGCATTTGCACGAGAATGAATCAAGACCCGTCATTGTGCATGTTCCACCATTTTTACAGGGATGTGATTTACAAGGGCTCACTGAGGAAATGAAACATTATAATTGGCAGAGTAGAAGTCCGTTATGATTGGCAAATTAGTCGGCTCTATGTGCAGCAAATGTTTAAAACGATCACATTTATCATGCTTATACCTTTTTCACAAGATTCTCCATAATATCCGTCGGCACATTTACAGCTGTAAGAGTCATCTCCAGTTACTGTGCAGTCTCCCCCATTTTGGCAAGGGCTCTTTGTGCACGGGTTCACTAGGGTTCATAACAAAACTTTGCATTAGGCGGCCTCGGTTATTTATTTGTTGAGGTAGGTGGATTTGTTTTCCACACAGAAAATTACCTCAAATATGGAGGGCTTTATCTTAAGAAATAAAATCTGCAAAGGTATTTAAGTGCTATTGACACATCAAAGGTAGTGATTTGCGTCTAGTGAAATATTGTGGCTCGCTGAGGGAAACCAAACACACTTCGTTGACTATCAACTAAAACTTTCAGTAGAGTATTTTGAAAAATTGGCACATGAACAAATCACAACCTCAAGCTCTCAAAACAGTATTAAGCATTTTTCTCCCTCCTACATGTTGTAAGGAAGAGGGTAACCAATATCAACTCCATAAACGTTTTTGAGTATCTCAGGAAATGCAAAGGTATTTAAGTGCTATTGACACATCAAAGGTAGTGATTTGCGTCTAGTGAAAATTTTGTGGCTCACTGAGGGAAACCAAACACACTTCGTTGACTATCAACTAAAACTTCCAATAGACTACTTTGAAAAACTGACACATGAACAAATCACAACCTCAAGCTCTCAAAACAGTATTTAGCATTTTTCTCCCTCCTACATGTTGTACGGAAAAGGGTAACCAATATCAACTCCATAAACGTTTTTGAGTCAACACAAGCTTGTTAAGTAGCAGAGAGGATTGAAAGCTAACTCTGAACCAGTTTTCGTTTAACTCTCCCTGTCAGCATAATCGGAAATGTTGCCTGTTTTCATCAACAGTCGCTTAGATATTATGGAAAAACAAACAGTCTTATAATGCTGAAAGGAGATTATCGATATTGTGAAGGGTTAGCGTTGAATGCTATTTTGTTTCTTACAGCCGGTCCATAAAGGTAATAATCGTTTTAAAAACTTCTTTATTGAATTTATTATTTCTAAATTTATAAATTTTATTCCTTACCGCAGTTAGCCCAGTTTCCCACGTAAACTTCGTCAAAGGAACACCATCCGTTGGTACAAGATTGGTAAGTTACTCCTCCATACTCAAAAGGAAAAACACAGCAACGGCCTTGAGGATCGTCCGTCTTTTTGCCAGGTGGACAAGGGAGCCCTGTAGAAGAATCACAATAATTGTGTTACGTTCTTTACGAAATCAATCTACACATGCACAAAAGCATTCGTTGAATATAACTAATGTACTGTTAAAAGTTTACTCACGCTTTTCGCAGGTGTCTCCTTCAAAGTCATCAGTGCATTTGCATGAGAATGAATCAAGACTCGTCATTGTGCATGTTCCACCATTTTTACATGGATGTGATTTACAAGGACTCACTGAGGAAATGAAACATTATAATTGGCAGAGTAGAAGTCCGTTATGATTGGCAAATTAGTCGCCTTTATGTGCAACAAATGTCTAAAACGATCACATTTATCATGCTTATACCTTTTTCACAAGTTTCTCCATAATATCCGTCGGCACATTTACAGCTGTAAGAGTCATCTCCAGTTACTGTGCAGTCTCCCCCATTTTGGCAAGGGCTCTTTGTGCACGGGTTCACTAGGGTTCATAACAAAACTTTGCATTAGGCGGCTTCGGTTATTTATTTCTTGAGGTAGGTGGATTTGTTTTTCACACAGAAAATTACCTCAAATATGGTGGGCTTTATCTTGGGAAATTAAATTTGCAAAGGTATTTAAGTGCTATTGACACATCAAAGGTAATGATTTGTGTTTAGTGAAAATTTTGTGGCTCGCTGAGGGAAACCAAACACACTTCGTTGACTATCAACTAAAACTTCCAGTAGAGTATTTTGAAAAATTGGCACATGAACAAATCGCAACCTCAAGCTCTCAAAACAGTATTTAGCATTTTCTCCCTCCTACATGTTGTAAGGAAGAGGGTAACCAATATCTACTCCATAAACGTTTTTGAGTCAACACAAGCTTGTTAAGTAGCAGAGAGGATTGAAAGCTAGCCCTGAACCAGTTTTCGTTTAACCCTCCCTGTCAGCATAATCGGAAAAGTTGCCTGTTTTTATCAACAGTCGCTTAGATTTTATGGAAAAACAAACTATCTTAAAAAGCTGAGAAAAGACAGTCAATGTTGTAAAAGATTAGCGTTGAATGCTATTTTGTTTCTTACAGCCGGTCAATAAGGGTAATAATTGTTTTAAAAAACTTCTTTATTGAATTTAATATTGCTAAACTTGTAACTTTTATTCCTTACCGCAGTTAGCCCAGTTTCCCACGTAAACTTTGTCAAATGAACACCATCCGTTGGTACAAGATTGGTAAGTTACTCCTCCATACTCAAAAGGAAAAACACAGCAACGGCCTTGAGGATCGTCCGTCTTTTTGCCAGGTAGACAAGGGAGCCCTGTAGAAGAATCACAATAATTGTGTTAGGTTCTTTACGAAACAAATCTACACATGCACAAAAGCATTCGTTGAACAGATCTGATGTACTGTTAAAAGTTTACTCACGCTTTTCGCAGGTGTCTCCTTCAAAGTCATCAGTGCATTTGCACGAGAATGAATCAAGACCCGTCATTGTGCATGTTCCACCATTTTTACAGGGATGTGATTTACAAGGGCTCACTGAGGAAACGAAACATAATATATGGCAGAGTAGTGGTTCGTTATGATTGGCAAATTAGTCGGCTCTATGTGCAACAAATGTCTAAAACGATCACATTTATCATGCTTATACCTTTTTCACACGTTTCTCCATAATATCCGTCGGCACATTTACAGCTGTAAGAATCATCTCCAGTTACTGTACAGTCTCCCCCATTTTGGCAGGGGCTCTTTGTGCACGGGTTCACTAGGGTTCATAACAAAACTTTGCATTAGGCGGCCTCGGTTATTTATTTGTTAAGGTAGGTGGATTTGTTTTCCACACAGAAAATTACCTTAAATACGGAAAGCTTTATTTTAGGAAACAAATCCTATGAACACATGAACAAATCACAACCTCAAGCTCTCAAAACAGTACTAGCTTTTTTCTCCCTCCTACATGTTGTAAGGAAGAGGGTAACCAATATCAACTCCATAAACGTTTTTGAGTCAACACAAGCTTGTTAAGAAGCAGAGAGGATTGAAAGCTAACTCTGAACCAGTTTTCGTTTAACCCTCCCTGTCAGCATAATTGGAAAAGTTGCCTGTTTTTATCAACAGTCGCTTAGATATTATAGAAAAACAAACTGTCTTATAAACCTGAAAGGAGATTGTCGATATTGTGAAGGGTTAGCGTTGAATGCTATTTTGTTTCTTACAGCCGGTCAATAAGGGTAATAATCGTTTCAAAAAACTTCTTTATTGAATTTAATATTGCTAAACTTGTAACTTTTATTCCTTACCGCAGTTAGCCCAGTTTCCCACGTAAACTTCGTCAAATGAACACCATCCGTTGGTACAAGATTGGTAAGTTACTCCTCCATACTCAAAAGGAAAAACACAGCAACGGCCTTGAGGATCGTCCGTCTTTTTGCCAGGTAGACAAGGGAGCCCTGTGGAAGAATCAGAATAATTGTGTTACGTTCTTTACGAAACAAATCTACACATGCACAAAAGTATTTGTTGATCATAACTGATGTACTGTTAAAAGTTTACTCACGCTTTTCGCAGGTATCTCCTTCAAAGTCATCAGTGCATTTGCACGAGAATGAATCAAGACCCGTCATTGTGCATGTTCCACCATTTTTACAGGGATGTGATTTACAAGGGCTCACTGAGGAAACGAAACATAATATTGGCAGAGTAGTGGTTCGTTATGATTGGCAAATTAGTCGGCTCTATGTGCAACAAATGTCTAAAACGATCACATTTATCATGCTTATACCTTTTTCACAAGTTTCTCCATAATATCCGTCGGCACATTTACAGCTGTAAGAATCATCTCCAGTTACTGTACAGTCTCCCCCATTTTGGCAAGGGCTCTTTGTGCACGGGTTCACTAGGGTTCATAACAAAACTTTGCATTAGGCGGCCTCGGTTATTTATTTGTTAAGGTAGGTGGATTTGTTTTCCACACAGAAAATTACCTTAAATACGGAGGGCTTTATTTTAGGAAACAAATCCTATGAACACATGAACAAATCACAACCTCAAGCTCTCAAAACAGTACTAGCTTTTTTCTCCCTCCTACATGTTGTAAGGAAGAGGGTAACCAATATCAATTCCATAAACGTTTTTGAGTCAACACAAGCTTGTTAAGTAGCAGAGAGGATTGAAAGCTAACTCTGAACCAGTTTCGTTTAACCCTCCCTGTCAGCATAATCGGAAAAGTTGCCTGTTTTTATCAACAGTCGCTTAGATATTATAGAAAAACAAACTGTCTTATAATCCTGAAAGGAGATTGTCGATATTGTGAAGGGTTAGCGTTGAATGCTATTTTGTTTCTTACAGCCGGTCAATAAGGGTAATAATCGTTTCAAAAAACTTCTTTATTGAATTTAATATTGCTAAGCTTGTAACTTTTATTCCTTACCGCAGTTAGCCCAGTTTCCCACGTAAACTTCGTCAAATGAACACCATCCGTTGGTACAAGATTGGTAAGTTACTCCTCCATACTCAAAAGGAAAAACACAGCAACGGCCTTGAGGATCGTCCGTCTTTTTGCCAGGTAGACAAGGGAGCCCTGTGGAAGAATCAGAATAATTGTGTTACGTTCTTTACGAAATAAATCTACACATGCCCAAAAGTATTTGTTGATCATATCTGATGTACTGTTAAAAGTTTACTCACGCTTTTCGCAGGTGTCTCCTTCAAAGTCATCAGTGCATTTGCATGAGAATGAATCAAGACCCGTCATTGTGCATGTTCCACCATTTTTACATGGATGTGATTTACAGGGGCTCACTGAGGAAAGGAAACATTATGATTGGCAGAGTAGTAGTCCGTTATGATTGGCAAATTAGTCACCTCTATGTTCAAGAAATGTCTAAAATAATCATATTTATCGTGCCTGTACCTTTTTCACAAGATTCTCCATAATATCCGTCAGCACAGTTACAGCTGTAAGAATCATCTCCAGTTACTGTGCAGTCTCCCCCATTTTGGCAAGGGTTGTTTGTGCACGGGTTCACTAGGGTTCATAACAAAACTTTGCATTAGGCGGCCTCGGTTATTTATTTCTTGAGGTAGGTGGATTTGTTTTCCACACAGAAAATTACCTTAGATATGGAGGGATTCATCTCAGGAAATGAAATCTGCAAAGGTATTTAGGTGCTATTGACACGTTAAAGGTAATGACTTGTGTCTAGTGAAAATTTTGTGGCTCGCTGAGGGAAACCAAACACACTTCGTTGATTATCAACCAAAAAATTCCAATAGACTATTTTGAAAAATTGGCACATGAACAAATCATAACCTCAAGCTCTCAAAGCAGTATTTAACATTTTTACTCCCCCCTACATGTTGTACTGAAGAGGGTAACCAATATCCACTCCATAAATGTTTTTGAGTCAACACAAGCTTGTTAAGTAGCAAAGAGGATTAAAAGCTAACTCTAAATCAGTTTTCGTTTAACCCTCCCTGTCAGCATAATCGGAAAAGTTACCTGTTTTTATCAACAGTTGCTTAGATTTTATGGAAAAACAAACTGTCTTATAATGCTGAAAGGAGGTTGTCGATATTGTGAAGGGTTAGCGTTGAATGCTATTTTGTTTCTTATAGCTAGTCAATAAAGGTAATAATCGTTTCAAAAAACTTCTTTATTGAATTTAATATTGCTAAGCTTGTAACTTTTATTCCTTACCGCAGTTAGCCCAGTTTCCCACGTAAACTTTGTCAAATGAACACCATCCGTTGGTACAAGATTGGTAAGTTACTCCTCCATACTCAAAAGGAAAAACACAGCAACGGCCTTGAGGATCGTCCGTTTTTTTGCCAGGTAGACAAGGGAGCCCTGTGGCAGAATCAGAATAATTGTGTTACGTTCTTTACGAAATAAATCTACACATGCCCAAAAGTATTTGTTGATCATAACTAATGTACTGTTAAAAGTTTACTCACGCTTTTCGCAGGTGTCTCCTTCAAAGTCATCAGTGCATTTGCATGAGAATGAATCAAGACTCGTCATTGTGCATGTTCCACCATTTTTACATGGATGTGATTTACAGGGGCTCACTGAGGAAAGGAAACATTATGATTGGCAGAGTAGTAATCCGTTATGATTGGCAAATTAGTCGCCTCTAGGCGCAAAAAAATGTCTAAAACGCTCATATTTATCATGCTTGTACCTTTTTCACAAGTTTCTCCATAATATCCTTCGGCACATTTACAGCTGTAAGAATCATCTCCAGTTACTGTGCAGTCTCCCCCATTTTGGCAAGGGTTGTTTGTGCACGGGTTCACTAGGGTTCATAACAAAACTTTGCATTAGGCGGCCTCGGTTATTTATTTGTTGAGGTAGGTGGATTTGTTTTCTACACAGAAAATTACCTTAGATATGGAGGGATTCATCTCAGGAAATGAAATCTCCAAAGGTATTTAGGTGCTATTGACACGTTAAAGGTAATGACTTGTGTCTAGTGAAAAATTTGTGGCTCGCTGAGGGAAACCAAACACACTTCGTTAACTATCAACTAAAACATCCAATAGACTATTTTGAAAAATTGGCACATGAACAAATCGCAACCTCAAGCTCTCAAAACAGTATTTAGCATTTTTACTCCCCCTTACATGTTGTACGGAAAAGGGTAACCAATATCCCCTCCATAAATGTTTTTGAGTCAACACAAGCTTGTTAAGTAGCAGAGAGGATTGAAAGCTAACTCTGAACCAGTTTTCGTTTAACTCTCCCTGTCAGCATAATCGGAAAAGTTACCTGTTTTTATTAACAGTCGCTTAGATTTTATGGAAAAACAAACTCTGTTATAATCCTGAAAGGAGTTTGTCGATATTGTGAAAGGCTAGCGTTGAATGCTATTTTGTTTCTTATAGCTGGTCAATAAAGGTAATAATCGTTTCAAAAAACTTCTTTATTGAATTTAATATTGCTAAATTTGTAACATTTATTCCTTACCGCAGTTAGCCCAATTTCCCACGTAAACTTCGTCAAATGAACACCATCCGTTTGTACAAGATTGGTAAGTTACTCCTCCATACTCAAAAGGAAAAACACAGCAACGGCCTTGAGGATCGTCCGTCTTTTTGCCAGGCGGACAAGGGAGCCCTGTAGAAGAATCAGAATATTTGTGTTACGTTCTTTACGAAACAAATCTACACATGCACAAAAGCATTCGTTGAACAAAACTGATGTACTGTTAAAAGTTTACTCACGCTTTTCGCAGGTGTCTCCTTCAAAGTCATCAGTGCATTTGCATGAGAATGAATCAAGACCCGTCATTGTGCATGTTCCACCATTTTTACAAGGATGTGATTTACAAGGGCTCACTAAGGAAACGAAACATTATATTGGCAGAGTAGAAGTCCGTTATGATTGGCAAATTAGTCGCCTCTATGTTCAAGAAATATCTAAAATGATCATATTTATTGTGCCTGTACCTTTTTCACAAGATTCTCCATAATATCCGTCGGCACATTTACAGCTGTAAGAGTCATCTCCAGTTACTGTGCAGTCTCCCCCATTTTGGCAAGGGTTGTTTGTGCACGGGTTCACTAGGGTTCATAACAAAACTTTGCATTAGGCGGCCTCGGTTATTTATTTGTTGAGGTAGGTGGATTTGTTTTCTACACAGAAAATTACCTTAGATATGGAGGGATTCATCTCAGGAAATGAAATCTCCAAAGGTATTTAGGTGCTATTGACACATTAAAGGTAATGACTTGTGTCTAGTGAAAAATTTGTGGCTCGCTGAGGGAAACCAAACACACTTCGTTGACTATCAACTAAAACATCCAATAGACTATTTTGAAAAATTGGCACATGAACAAATCACAACCTCAATGTCCCAAAACAGTATTTAGCATTTTTATTCCCCCCTACATGTTGTACGGAAGAGGGTAACCAATATCCACTCCATAAATGTTTTTGAGTCAACACAAGCTTGTTAAGTAGCAAAGAGGATTGAAAGCTAACTCTGAACCAGTTTTCGTTTAACTCTCCCTGTCAGCATAATCGGAAAAGTTACCTGTTTTTATCAACAGTCGCTTAGATTTTATGGAAAAACAAACTGTCTTATAATGCTGAAAGGAGATTGTCGATATTGTGAAGGGTTAGTGTTGAATGCTATTTTTTTTCTTACAGCCGGTCAATAAAGGTAATAATCGTTTCAAAAAACTTCTTTATTGAATTTAATTTTTATTCCTTACCGCAGTTAGCCCAATTTCCCACGTAAACTTCGTCAAATGAACACCATCCGTTGGTACAAGATTGGTAAGTTACTCCTCCATACTCAAAAGGAAAAACACAGCAACGGCCTTGAGGATCGTCCGTCTTTTTGCCAGGTGGACAAGGGAGCCCTGTGGAAGAATCAGAATAATTATGATACCCTCCGTGCAGGAGAATCTACAAATCCATAAGTCGATTATCCTACGATAACTGCAGCACCGATCAATTCACTGATTTAATTGACCTGCGTTTTCTGACCTGCGTTTTTTGCAAGTGTCTCCTTTAAACTCATCATGAGAATGAACTAGGACCAAGACAGTATATTTCATACTCTCCGAGCATATAATCTTAAGCTTGAAAACAAGCATTAAGTACTTACCACAAAAAATATTCACGCTCAAAACGAGTAGTGTGAGGATATATCTTAGTGATGACTGCATATTTTCTTGTTGTAGGTGCTGAAATAGAATAAAATTGCGTCAGCTCCTTCTTTTTTATTTTCACATAAACAGCTGACATCCCAGTTGATAATTGCATTGTTATTTTGTTGGTAAAGGGAAACTATTTGCAGATTTTGTGGTCTGATGGAACAATCCTGCTACCATGTATTAGCAGATGATATTTGCCTTTAGACAGCAGATTACCGGAGTGGCAGCGTATCCCGTTTAAATCACGAATAAATGTCAGCAGAGCTCAAGCGCACAGAACAGGAAGCCCCATGTAAAAGAAAACATGGTGCCATATGAACCCAGAGAAAGACTGATTTTGCTGATGAGAAGCATTCAAGTGTGAAGTTGTTCATTTGTGAGAGTTTTTTTTAATGCATGACGGTTATAGAATACTAACAACAAATGCCTAATCTTCCAAGATAAGTTAGCCAGCATGCCCACTCATGCCTACCAATAGCGAGTATTTAAGCATTCAGTTGAGAGTTTACAGTTTACAGTTAACAGTCAGTAAGAAATTGAAGAGTGAGAATCAGTGAGTTAGAAAGAGTGAGCAGGGGAACAGAGTTAGGGAAACGACCAGAGTTAACCAGATTGAAGTGAGTTTGTTGTAGGTATTACTAAGGTCGTTTTACAGAAAAGATATATAAAAAGACTGAGAAAACACAGGTCGAGAGTCCTTGGTGCCTTTAGTAAAAGCGTACTTAAAATACTTTTACCAGCTATAAGTACAACTTGTATAATACTTTTGTTGTTACTCTTAATGTCTCTTCTCTACTCCCGATAGGGTTTTGCAAGGCGTTCAATTGATCCTGTTTACGGAAAAACGGTTGCTATAAGATGCTTTAAAATCGTTCGGTTGATAACCTTTGGTAATTCAGTCTCACTTTATCTTAGTTTTAATGTAAAATAACGATTGAACGGTACTTAGTGGGACATTGAATGAAACTCACCTACCTTTCTTTGCTTACCGGACTGTTACTAGCGGCATTACTAAAATGAGAGCCAGGTACTGTTTTGCCCAACATGGTGTAAAATATTTGCATTACAAAATTTTAATAATTACATTTTTGTTCGTTTGTCATGCCACATGGGTCTGTTTCTTCGTGCCAGAATATGTTTTTCCAATTTCTGTCTAATTATTAATAAATGTTATATTCATGGTTATGTTACTCACGGAATGTTTTCGTTGTACAATTTGGCGAATAAGAAACGCACATTTAGGATGCTTATCATTAGTCGGTACAAAGTTCTTTAGAAAACTGATTTAAACAAAACGAATAGGACCTATTAGGGATTTCGTATCAATTATTATAGAATCATTTCATGAGATCATTGGATTTAACCCAGAAACTGACTACGCTAGCAGGACAGTTTAAATAAACAAAACCTTTATATGAACGCGCTAGTCTAATTGTGCAAATATTCAAATAAATTTCAGAAGTTTAGGTTGCATTTGATTGATTGTTGGACAATTATTATCAATATGTAGCTTAAAAACGTCAATCAAAAATTTGAAAAATTTACTCTTTGTCGAGAAAAACTTTCATTTCGAGAAGTTGAAAGTCCTCTTTACTTTTCTACACTGGGGAGCTTTCTCTACGATATCAGAGGTTTGGGAATTCATATGTCTTGTGTAGTTTTTTTTTAGGTATAACTCGTAATTAACTAATTCAGAATAAAGAGAGACGCGAAAAAAACGAAAAAGAAAGATAAAATAATTGTATAAAGTCAAATACATCATGTCGGTATTAAACCTCCCAATTAAGGGAAGAATCGAAATTGAAATATGAAGATGCGTTTCTTTCATGGTGAGTTATACTTTTAATATGCATGAGAGCAACTTGTACTGAACTTTTGGCGTCACTTTTCACTTCTTTTCTGCACTCCAGTTAGTTTTACAGGTGATCATTTAAAGCTGTATATGACGGAAATAATATATTTGATATGCAATGCTTTAGTATCCTTTCATTGATGCCCGATTTAGAAATTCTTTGTTTTTTTCGATGGTGAGAATAACATTTTAATAGCAGGTAATGAGCAAGTGAATTAAACTTACCTCTGGGTCTTTCCTTGGCGGACTATTTATTGCGATATTGATAAAATAAGAGCCGCATATAATATTTATTTTACGAGATGCAAACAATTTTTATGTTATTTATTAGTTACATGGAGCCGTGTACAGATATAGAAACAAATAGTATAGAGAGGAAATATCTGAAAAAAGGAGATATAAAATGGACGAAATATCTTTTCCACTTCAAATAGTTGTGAAGTATTATGGTTTAACGGCCCCTTTATCATCGCCATTAGGCGTGGTTTCACCTCCTCATATTACCAATAAAGGACGTAAATAAGCAGTTTTAGTTTGTCATAGAACATAGCATTGTTTGTACATGCAAGAATAAATTCCTTCAATTTCAGTTTCATTGTGAACAAAGATCTGGGTTAAGATTTTGTCTCATACACATTCGAGATGCTTTCCATTGCTGGGCATCATGCTCTCTACAGGGTTAATTTTAACAGAACGAAACAGAAAATGTAATGGGAGTTCTTACCAATTGCTGATGAAATATTTCATGAGAATGATAGATTTGTATGAGCCAGCCGGAGAGCGCTGGTTGATAAACGAACCTTTTCATCAGGCCGGTCTGATTTTACCACCATTCATATTCCTTTTTAAAAATTGATACAGCGATGACTTAAGGTAAATTGATTGCAACAAAAGCTAAGCAGAAAAAAAACTGTCTAAACTTGGCGTGAAAAGAGCTTTTTGACTTGATTTAAGAAATCACAGAGTCTAGTGAATGCTTCTTTGCAGTTTCAATGTTTCTTTTCACTTTGCTTACACTGAAAGTTTATAAGTGAATCGAAAAACCTTGCGCTCAATTGATTTACGGGGAAAGCAACCGATAGCGAGACTAGACGAAAACTTACAAATTTTATCCGTTACATTCGTCTTCCCTATTATTGCTCTGTTTTCGAGTTTCTGATCCGAAACAAAACTTTACCGGACCCTCTACCCCGCCAAATCCGCCTTTAAAAATTAGCGTCCTTTTTTTTAAACTGTGTTTAGCGCGGTAATCATAAACTCCTCGATCAGCCAGATGATAGGCAAATATGCTAAAGAATTCTCGATTCTTCAAGGTTACATCAGATTCCAAAATTTTGCGGAATGAGTTCTCGAGTTTACGAAGCGTTAAAAAATTTGTGATCTGAACTTGGAAGCGAATACAGTCCAGTAAGTAAAGGTAAAGAACGTTTACAGCAAGGAGAGTTTACACAGCCACCCATCTATGTACAAATCTTGTCCAATAGAGCATGTGTAGATCAAAGCTCTTGAAACTGTTTACTTGAAGAGAGGTGGCCATTAAAACGCCCGAAAATCCTGTGGTTTAGGAGAGACTCAGGAGGACGATTATTTTTTTTTAACTAAGTGAAAGGGATAATATCTGAAGAGTTAATAGGAGATCAATCGTAAAGCTTCAGTTAAACTTACCGAGTAGTCTATCCTCAGGATGGGGTTTCTTGGAATACTTCTAAAATTCTCGCTGAAATTACTTAAGAGTAATTATTTAATTGTATTCATCACGTCTGTTTTTTTTTTTGACCAATACGGATCAGAATATTTGTATTGCGCAAGTAAATTTTATATGAGATACATCTGTTGCCATAAACAACATCACGGAGGTTGAAATGCAGAAAAAAAAAAAGGAAATTCCTAAAGCGTAGATAAAAAGAAAGTTATCTTTTTCACTTCCAAGGTTCTATTTTGTAACAGTGTCTTTAAAAGATCATGTAATTTTCCGCAAGAATTCTCACCTATTTTTACGTTTAATGAATCATTGAATGAATTAGCAGATCTGTTTATCTGACCACCCAGTTTCATTTTATTTTCTTACAAGCCATTTTCTTTCGGGAGAATTTTCAATACAAATTGAATTTAAATGAAATTCCGGACTGCCACTGAGAATTTTTTTCTAGAAGGCAAGATAACCAAGAAACAGTGGCTAAAAGGAATGATTTTTAGTCGCTAATAACCGGCATTTTGTCCAGTTTGAGGGAACGAGATCATTTTCATTTGTTTCAGTTTAACGTAACCTACTCCCTATCTTAGATTACTATTGTTTTTTACACGGCGAAGAATCATTAATTTTATCATGTATGAAACGACAACAAAACGTAGCGATGAACATGAAGTTCCCGTTAGGGGGTAACTGCCTTCTTGAAAATTGGCTAAATTTTGGAAACGGTGGCCAAACTCAACTATGTGATTCCTTAACCAAAGGTTAGATGGTAATGAACCACCTTTATAAAACCTGTTTGAATTTTATCGTGTATGAAACGACAACAAAACGTAGCGATGAAAATGAAGCTCCTGTTAGGGGGGTTGGTACCTCTCTAGAAAATAAGTTAAATTTTGGATATGGCGACCAAAACAAAAGCTTAATCATGTGATTCCTTAACTAGAGGTTAGATGGTAATAGGTAATCTTTTAAATCCTGTTTGAATTTTCGTCATCGATAAAAGCTGTGTAGAGGCATCACTGAGGACTCGGTTTATTAAGACGACTTTCCAGAACCAAATCATTGCATACACCACGTCTTTCTTGCACACACGCTTAATCACGAGAAATGCAGTCCATAATATCGAACCTTGAGTGTTGTTGAACACTTAAAATAACTATGAGAATAGATCTATTTGATTCTATCTTGGTTTATGAACTAGAAATAGAAACGGAAGGTGTTCATAGAAAGACATTTTGGAACACGATAATAGAAACAAAGTATGGTGTGTTTGACATGCCATGTCTACAACCAAAGGTGGATGATGAGCTCACGTTTATTCACCTTGAAACAAGAACATGGAATTCAGCAAATTATCAGATTTTAAAAAAATCTCGTGAAGGTGTATGCTAAAGAAATTATAAAGCAGTAGATATACCAGGCAATCTAGCAACCTTTGTGGCATTATTTTGTGTTAAAGTATGGAGCCTTCGCTGCAGTTTCTTTAAAAAAATTCTCTAAATGTATTCATCATGTCCGTTTTATTTTGGCTGACATAAATCAAAATATTGCTATTACCAAATCACATTTTATATGTGATACATCTACTGCCATAAAAACAAATATCACGGAGGATGAACTGCAGAAATAAAAAGGAAATTTATAAAGCGGAGATCAAAAATAAAAAGAAAGTTATCTTTTTCACTTCCAAGGTTCTTTTTTCTATTCATTTTCTTCAAAGCAATTATATAAATGTATTCATCGTGTCCGTTGTATTTTGGCAGTCATACCGTATTTCTTCACCTATAAGCCGAGCGATTTTTCAGTATTTGACATAAAAGTTTGGGAGATTTTTTCACAAGAAACGGGGTTCGGCTTATAGTCGAGAGTTTGGGATTCAAAAACAAATATAAATTTAATGTCAATGCGAAATGACCGTAAATTCCGTGACTGCAGCGCTCTTCACTTGACATGCTTTAAAATTGACATGACAACAACGTATTTCTGTCCACCAATTAGATTCTTTGCTTCCCACACATTGAAAGACGATCTCATCCAACTCGGCAAAGAATCTGCTCATTTCACATTACAAATGAAATGTTAGGTCTCTCTGCTATGAAAACCACTCCATCGCTTGCTCGTCTAGTTCGGAACACTTGGGAGCGAAACGGCCCATTTTTGCGCGTTTTGCAGACATCTTAAGCTTGCCAGAAAGAATAGTCGCCTGGTCTCGTCTCCAGCGTCGCACCATGGACTCGCTAAGTCCATAATCTCGAGCGATTTCCGAGCTGTTTTCTACAGCTTCAGCTTCCGCGATAACTTTTATCCTGAAAGCCATAGTATACGAAGAGCGGCGTGCTTTTGGCATTATGAGAAAAATAACGGTGACGAAAGAGATACTCGATTGAAACGTTTGTCAGGTCACAGTAACTGAGAGTATTGTTGTGTTTCTGCAGTCGCCTAGTAGTATTTACATATTCACTGATTCGCTTTTTTTTCTTTGTGTTTATTCTCATTCATTAGCTTTTGTGTTCATTGAGCCATTTCCCAATTTTTCCGTAAGGTTCGCTCACTCAAATGGCCAGTTATAATCAAGAATTTCGCTCTCGGCTTATAGCCGATGGGTTGGCTTTTTCTTTTGGATATCACGAGTCTGTTGGAAGGTATCCAATTATTTCTATTACCAAATTAAATTTTATATGTGATACATCTACTGCCATAAAAACAAATATCACGGAGGATGAACTGCAGAAATAAAAAGGAAATTTATAAAGCGGAGATTAAAAATAAAAATAAAGTTATCTTTTTCACTTCCAAGGTTCTATTTTGTAATAGTGTTATTGAAAGATCATGCAATTTTCCTCGAGAATCCTCACCTATTTTCACGCTTAATGAGTTATTGAATGAATTAGCAGATCTGTTAATCTGACCGCCCAGTTTCATTTGCTCATGCTAAGGTATTCTCTTTCAAGAGAAGTTTTAATATGTTAATATAAGTTTTTAATGAATTAAATGAAATTCCGCACTGCCTCTGAGGATTCTTTTCTAGAAGGTATGGTAACCAAGAAACAGAGGCTAAAACGAGTGATTTTTAGTCTCTAATAACCGGCATTTTGACTAAGTTCAACATGACGGACCGAAAGCATTTTCATTTATTTCAGTTCAACGTAACCTTCTCCGTACCTTATGTTCTTAGATTACTGTCGTTATTTACATGGCGAAGAATCATTAATTTTATCGTGTATAAAACGACACCAAGACGTAGCGATGAAAATGAAGCTCCCGTTAGGGGGTAGGTACCTCTTTTGAAAATTTTTTTAATTTTGGAAACTGTAGCCAAACTCAACCATGTGATTTCTTAACCAGTGGTTAGATGGTAATAAACCACCTTTATAAAACCTGTTTGAATTTTCGTCATCAACAAAAGCTGTGTAGAGTTATCACCGAGGACTTCGTCCACTTTACGTCATTCTTGCACATGCGCTTAACGCAAGATACAATCCATATTATCGAAAGATGAGTGTTGTTGAATACATAAAATAGCTTTGAATATAGATGTATTTGATTCCATATTGGTTTATGAATTAGAAATAGAAACAGAAGAAAGACATTTTAGAACACGATAGTATAACAAAATATGGCAATGTCCACAACCAGAGGTGGACGATGAGATCACATCTATTAACCTGTAAGCAAGAACATGGAATTCAGCAGATCATCAGATTTTAAGATAATTCTCGTGAAATTATAAAGCAGTAAAAAGAATAAAGTATAAAGCAGTAGATTTTTTTTGTTTTATAAATAAAATGGTTGTTCTGAAAATTATTGTAGATTCAAATGATTACACAGTTCGCTTCAAAGAGCTGCTATGCAGCGAAAAATAGCAATATATCAGGCTAGTAAGCTGTTCTTTTTTTCAACATTTGGTATAATTTAAGTCGTCCTGGTTAAGTCTCTGTAATGAATGCACAAGGCACTCCAACTAGAAAAAAAAATTCCTGAATTAAGGTGATTATTCAATCAAAACCCATACTCCTTCGCTCTTCAAGATACATTCAAGAGTGAAGGAGAGAAGGTTGAAATGAATACTCTAAGACGAGTATTGGAAATCCTCAATCCTCAAAATAAGCATATCCTTCTTGACAATGATCTGGCTGATCTTCTTGAAATTAAACGACGTCGAAGTCGGACAACCATTAACAACCTCATGTCTCGTCATCAGAACAACCAGACAGTAAACGAAGTGAAAGTAAATTATATCTCTATCTGTAACTCTAACGAGATTTTCAACGCCTTTGACGAATATTCTTCCACTATCGGCCCCAGACTAGCCCGCGAAATACCTTTAACTTCACACGAAATGTCTATTTATTTAAACAATATTCGTCCAACTACTGCCAGTGTTGTCTTGACTCATCTAAATAGATTGTCAAAAACTAAAGCTATAGGGCTAGGTAATATCTCTGCTAGGTTGATTCGTGAGTGTGCTGATATTATTTCAAGTCCGTTATGCGATCTATTTAATAAATCCCTAATGTCTGACATATTTCCTGACTACTGAATATTTGCCAGAGTGACTCCGTCGTTTAAAACAGGCGATTCATTTTATTTAAACAACTACCGACCTATCTCAGTCATTTCCGCAGTCGCCAGTGTTCGAGAGGATTGTGTAGGATCAGTTATACAACTTCTTAAATCTTAAATAGTGAAGAAATCATCTCTGAACAACAATCTGGTTTCAGGTCTTTACACTCAACCGTTACTGCTCTTCTTGAAGCCACTGACAGTTGGCTGTTTAATATCGATCGTGGCTACGTCAATACCAGTTGGGTGTTTCATGGCGGAGCTCGCAGCGCGCAAAACGCAGCGTAGCCCCATAATTATACGAAATAGTTGTAACCTATCAAGCCGAAAAACTAGGACGTACGACTGTACGACAGACCGTACAAGGTGCTACTTTTAGCATGCACGGCCAACTGTACTACGGGCACTATCTTACCATTACGTAATGGAAGGGCGAAGGAGAAGGTAATGCGCAGGCGCAATTGCGCGCGTAACTTGGACACCCCATTAGTGTGCGCCAGGAAACACCGGCAGATGACAATGAAATGCGCATACTCGAATGTCGAGCTTCAGTGAAGCCTATCTCGGGCACACGGCTAGGCATTGCACTTGGGCTTCACGTGGGCTAGTGGATGTGAAGCCGCGTGAGCAAATAATTTGCAACCCGCGTTTTGAGCATTAAATCAAACTGGTGAGGTTGTAGTTGAACAGTAATTCTCAGTATTTTGCAATTTCTAATCAACTCGCAAAGCAACAATACCGGCAGAGCTAAAGCATTGTCAACGGGAGGAAATTGTTATGATTCAAGTTTGTGGAGAGAGGGTTTTGAGTGAAAATAGGATGAAAAGAAAGAGACTGAGCGACCAAAACAAAAACAAGAAGTAGAAGACGTAAAGGGAGTCGAGAAAAACGCGCAGGAAAGTTAGAGAGGACATCAATACGGTTGAATTACGGTGAAAGGAAGGCGAAAAAGAGCGAGAAAAAGTCAAATAACATCTAGCGGAGAGCAACGCGAGAAGGAAATACAAAGACACTCCTGAAAACAGACTGAGAAGAGATCATCAACAAAGAGAAGCGAACCAGAAAGCTTCCGAGAAAGACGAGGAGATAAGTCGTGTCTTATCTGGATTTTCTCTGACGCTAAGGCCCAGAAAAATTCAAACGTTTTTTAACAATCGTAGTTTGATACTAGCTTCAGTTTATAATTAAAATCACGTTTCCGTAAAACAATGAATTTGGCCTTCATCGCCTAAAAACCCTCGCGCCAGTTCATGGCTCGAATAACATTTCAAAGTGTTCTTATTCTTTAAGGTATTTCTTGTCCTGTCGTTTAGAATATTTTATACAGTCGTGGTGTTAACAGAAAAGAGGTTATCTTATGGATTTTGTCTTACCTAGAAAGCTTTCAAATGATAGCGAACGGCGAGCGCAAGTTTCTACCTCTTTCTCTCTTCAGTCAACTATCGCAGGATTTACTCTGTTTATTTTAAAAAATCGCGCTTTGTCGAAGAAGTGTTGTTTAGCCTAAGAGCGAAGTGGTAGCCTTTCCCAAAATTGAAATAAAACGAGATTGAGTCAGCGATGTCCATGTTACATTAAGTCTGACGCGGTAATTTGATTTTGACACCATTGTCATGTGAGAACCCGTCAAACATCTGAGAATTAAATTACGGACCGTAAAATACGTGGTGCGAACAAACTCGCGGGTAAATGGAAAAATGGAATTAGTTCTACTGCTGAATGAGTGAACTTCATTGTTGAGTCATGGTACTTTTCAGTGCTATTTTTCCATGCTTTCCACTCGATTCGTACGAACTCCAGGAAATAATTTCAATTGTCTCACAAAACATGGAGCCACTCTCTCTTCTCTCAACATCTCGAGGCGTACTTACTGCTCGAGTTATGATGAACATGCTTGCGATACGAAATTTCTTTCCTAATGCTGGAAACTGAAGAATCGATCTCTGAAATCCATAGTCATCACATTTTGCAAGAAGCGTCTGAGCTGTGATCGTGTAATTAAACTGGGTCTTGGCAATTTGAGCTCACAAGCACGCTGGTAAGCACATGGTTAGCGTAAATAATTGTTGTTTACAGTTTTTTAATTCGAGAGCCGTTTTTGAGAGTCCGTTTCTGTAACCTTCTTGGATATATTCAGTTGAATTCATTGAGGTACAATAGGTATCCTCCAAGGTGGATGAGTAGAAGACCATAAAATTATGTTTACTAGACACTTGCACTTACCACAATTATATATTCAAGCAAAAACTGATTACATGATGTCTTTAACCCTTCACACCCTATCGTCAATAGGCATATTCTTCATACTGTCCTCTATACATTTCCTAATGTGTTAGCAAGGAGAATTTGTTTAACAATCAAGAGGTTCTTCAGTTGATTATCATTTCCTTTATTCTCATGACTTTAATGCTTGATTCAGGGATGATATTGTAAAGAGAAATTAGATGCTAGTCACTCTCACGGATTAAAGTGTTAATAACCGTACACATTTTATATGCTCCTCACATTTGTTTGCAACAATAGTTAATGTTGTTAGGAAAGCAAACAAACAAATGAACAGAAGACAGTAAAATGAGGTAAACTGTAAACTCAGTTTACCATATGAAACATCACAGAATACTTAAGAAAATTGGATTGTGCAAGGTTATTTCCTTTATTACCCCTCATGTTTTTTATTCAAATAAAATTTAATCAGTTGTAGCGTTTGCCTGCAATGTGTCAAATTACCAGTGTAGACTTGCTTCTTCTCAGATGTAAGCTGCTAAAAGATAGATGCCTCTTCTTGTTGGAAATTTCAAGTGGATAACTGACTTTGACAACTGGACTTTAAAAAGAATATAACTGTTTAAACCAGTACGAGTATTAAAATCAGAAATTGTGGAGATTAGATTTGCAGTCCAAAGGGGACGTTTTCAATTTGAATTTCAAAAAATGCAATCAATACAATACCCAAATAAAAAACCGATTCATTTTAGAGCAATCGAAGCTTGGGGGTGAATTTTCCAGTAATTGACATTATCATTCATGAGAGACATTCTGTTTGTGTCGTTATTTTTAATTGTATGACATGTTATGACTATCTGCGTGATACCCTCGCGAATGAGGCGTGAAAAAGAGTTCTTGTCTGATGATAATGGTGGTAACCACAAACGTCATACCAGCCAAAACGGCGCTTTCCGGGAAATTGAAATAATAATAGTGCTTGAGTTTGATTGCAGTTTTCCTACATTTCGGCTCTCCATTCACAATTTTTGAAAAGAACCGTCATCAAAAAACACATCTTAACAGCAAATTATTCTATCATTGGAGGTTTCTTTGGCCGTATGTCAAGACTTTCAGGTATTTTCATAATCGTGTTAAACACGTTAAAAAATACCGTATTTTTTCCACGTGTTGATATAGCCAATCATCTGCTGATACGTCACTCGCCTTTGGCGCCACTTGGTCAGGTTGATGAATGAACGGCAAAGCCTTCACGATTCTCGATACAAGTTGTTTGTCTTGAGAATCCTTGAATTATGGCGGCTAAAACACTAAAAAATACGTATTGCTGACAGACAGTGAGGTTCAAACTTTACTAGAAGGGGAAGAAAACCAATATACTAAAAGAAAAACCGAAAGTTACATATTCAGTGGTTTTGGTGTTAGCATTTCTCTCGGTTGAGAATGAAAATCGACAACTGGAAGATTTGTCACTGACTGATTTTGGCCGTTTACCTCAAAGACTTCTTCTGCCGGTAAGGACAAAGTCAATAAATGAGAATTTTGTAAATTTAAAATTACGACCATTGTTGGTTTTGTAATCATGATTCAACCCATTTTTCTATCTTAAGAGTAGGCGCCAACGCACTCTACGATTATTATTCGGGGATTGTCGATTCATTTATTTTCATTCATCAATGAAGTCGCCTTTTCTTCTCAGTAAGGGGCTACTGTGTTTATATGATAAACAAAATAATACATGGTTGCTTGTAGATATGGAATTTCTCTTCGAGTGTTCAACTCGACATCTCACTCGTTCGCTGCGCTCCCTCGTGAGCTATCGAGTTAAACATTCGAAGAGAAATTCCATATCTATACGCGCCCATGTATTATTCTCTATAGAATTTTCTAGCTGTATATTAATTACAGTTTGGCTCACCTGAGCATCCAACCATCAAGGTGCGTGGTTTTATATTTGCTATATTTAAGGGAAAATAATACTTCCGTCTGAGCATGGCGAATTAGAACTTTAAACGTTTACCTGTAGAAGTTCTCAGATTTCCTGAGTCTTCATTCTTACATACTAACCATTTTGTGAGAGACTTCAATATTTATACGATCACTCGTTCTATTGCCTAAAAACACCAACTATACCACAACATTAATCTTGACGACAACTTCAAAAATCCCAATCATAAGCAACAAAGAGATACAGAAAAAATGAACGTTCGCCCTTTGCGTCCAAAGAACGTATGGCCTGCGACTCCCTCTCAAGGAAAACAACATAGAATGCTGCTATAGTTTCAAGAAAAGATGACAAAAACTCTTCCCATTTGTGCCGCGTTTTTTATTTCTATATTGAGCCCTATTGACCATTTTATAAACACAATCAATCCAGATTAACCCTTTAATGAATTAAAACCCTTAACCCACCAATATTTTCAATTTACTCGAGTAGAATTACTAATTCCATCCCGTCCATTTTGTGTATTGCTGCATTTCTACCTTGAGCCTATCTTTACAGCCTAAAGAAAAGATTAGAAATTATTGCTATTTCTGCTATTCTGGCTTTTATTCTTTGCCATACTTTTAGCATTGAAAATTAATATTAAAGAGAATGTGAGCAAGAACCCCTATCCAAGTTACCTGGTGTAGACAAAGTTGGCGAGTTTCATTCCAACACCAAGACCGTTGTCATCTATTTTGCATTTGGATGATACCCCATACTTTTTAAAATCCTGCACTTTTCCATCACTTGTTGTGAAACACCTGTTCCTGTTCTTTACAACAGATAAAGAAGATTAAAAATGGTTGGGATCAAGATCACAGTCTTGGTGTGGGCATGGCTCTCGAAGTGTGAGGACGTGTCACCCCGTGCTCCGCTCCTAAAACTCTTAAAAACCCTGGCGAGCATGAGCAAGAATCTACGTTCACATAAAGTGTTCTAATTATTTTACAAATTGTAATGTGTTTGTTATTTGTTTAAAAATCCTATAAGTTAGCCAGGGAATACCTATTTGGAAAATAAAAAAGTAAATTTTATGATAGGGACCGGACATGGCAGTCGCAGGAAAGGATGCGAGACTCCCTCAGTAGAAACTCCGTCAATATGTTCTCGGAAATTTTTCCAGCAAAAATTCTGTCATGTTTGTGTTTTTATATATGTGTATTTGTGTGTTTTGCACGTTGCAGATCCTTCTTAACCTTTACATCTGTTTTAGAAATTGTGAACAGCCTTCTAAAGACTGCTCTCCCTTCAGATTATTACTGAAGACGAACTACGATGGGTTCCTATGATTTCAAAATGTTATCTTTGAATGTAAGAGGCTTGAGTAACTTTAAAAAGGACGTTCAATATTTGCATGGTGTAGAAAACAAATGTAAATATAATTTTTCCTCGAGAAACGCATTCCACGCGCGATGAAGAGAAACAATGGGAAGCTGTACAACAAGACGCATAATAAAGGTCTTGATCTGAAAGAGCCACAACTTTCCGACTTCTATAAGCCGAGTACTTCGCAAAAGCAAGGTGAAATGATCTACGTCGGAGGAATGGCTTTGGCATTGGGATCGGCCGCCAGTCGTTTCGTTGAACACAAAATGGAAAGAAAACTTTCAGGAATCTGGTATGGCCCAAAAGGTTTTTGGAGGGAATTGCTGTCAAGAGGTTGGCTCAAGAAACCTGAGTTTCTGAGGACGTTGCAAAGCTTTGGCTGATAAGGAAAGCCATCTAACAGAGTTATTTGCTTGCCCCAAAGCATATCCCGAGACTAACTTTTAATGTTGAATCTCAAATGTAGTTCATCAAGCCGATCTTCTTTTCCTTCCTGATAACAGGCCCCCGAGAGGTAAGAAAGTCTGCAAGTATGCATTGACAGTTTTGATGTTGCAAGCAGATTCAAGGCTGCCGAACCTTTCACTTCAAATAATTCTTCGGAGGTCTCGAAGGCTCTTCAGACAATCTATAAGCGTGGGCAATTGAGGTGGCTGAAAGTTCTTATGTTTGATCCTGGACGTGAATTCGTGGGTGAAGTCACAAGAGAGATGACAAAGCATGATGTGAGGATAAGAAGAGGGGATGTGAACGTTCACAGAGATCAGGGAATCGTCGAGTGATTCAATCGAACTTTGGGTGAACGCCTCTTCACTTTCCAATACAGTCAGGAGATGAACTCCATAGAGGGAAAGAGATCAACCGAATAAGTGAAGAGGCTTCCAGAAGTTGTGTTGGCTTTGAATATTGAAGTGACCAGGTTGACTAGAAAGAAACCTATGGATGCCATCAAAGATAAGTCGGTTGACGCGAAGAGTTTAACGACCTATTGAAGGCCTGTTGGCTTTAAGGAAAAGAGATCAGATTCTTCAAAGAATGTCTATGCCGTTAGTGAGCCGGAAGGTGATCAGAGGCGAGTCACCGATCCAATTTGGGCTCTGAAGGTCTTCAATATCGAAAAATTACTTATGAAAAAAGGCGAACCTGTTCTCTATTGTCTGAAAGATGGGCCAAAGCGCGGTTTCGTCAGAGAAGAGCTTCAGATTGTTCCTCCTGAAACTGAGTTGCCTCCTGAAGGAATTCGTTGATTTGAAAAAACTGTTGAAACAAGGTGATTGTTAATGGAGTCCCAAATAAGGTTTACTGTCAGGGAATGGAGACAAGGGATATTTGGGAAGAGGTCTTCAGAAAATGAAGAGTTCAGCTAGCAATTAAAAGGAGGGCATGGGGTTCTGGGAATGTTAAATATCACATCTTCATCCTCTCAGATGCTCAGCTCAACATAATAAACTGTGAGCTTGAAAGCGCGACCTGTAAATGAGATAACTTCTCATTTATGATCGCACTGTTTTGACAGAAGAACAAATCAAGTCACACTAGGACTTCTTCGCAAGAAGAAACAACATTGATGCTGATCCTGTCGAATGATTAAATTCGTTCTGATACTAAAGATTGACAGGTTAATTTATCATAATTTTTCAAAACATGATATGAGATTTCCGCGCTTGTCTCAGTAAGTAGATGCATGATGACAATAGTTCTGGCTCGATACAAAACCAAGGATAAAAAGTGTTTTGGTTGAAGGCAAAACACGTACTCATTGCGATTTTCATAAAAATGGTAAAAAGGAACAGAATCTGTCCTGATAAAGCCGTCACAATCATTCAAAAGCGTTCATAATTACTTGGAGATTGATTTTCTACATTTCCTCTTCTACCAACGGTGGGAAATAAACTGGACCTAGCATCAGACTTTCTATCAGTCATTTATTTTCTTCACCAAAAAAGCAGTTTCCATTTTATATTTAAGTAAAAAAATTACTTCTTCTGACGGAGAAAAGCGAAGAAAGAAACAGCCATCTTTCTTTATCGGCATAATAGGTCAAATTTTCACGGTGAATTAACATAGACTAAGGGAAAAAAAGGGAAGTAAGCGAAAAGAAAGTGTACGATTTGAAACTAGATAATTGGAACAGTTTTCTCGGTTTTGAAGGGAAGAAGAATTTCGTCATTCGAATATTTTTGTCAAATATCTGATGGGTTCGGTAAAGTGCGTCGCCCAATCTTAAAAATCAATTTTAAGATGGTAAAATGCACAAGACTAAAGTACCGGAAAACCATTTCAGTTATTTTTAAGGGATTGTAAGGACTCAAATTGGTTTTCTTAGTGTTCCGTTTATCTGACTTTTTATATAAAAGAGCAGCTGGTATGCTGTTTATAAGTAAAAAACAAGTATTTCCTTGGCAACCAAAGTCGAGATGATTACAAGTAATTCAGAATTCCCTGCCGACTGATAAGGAAAAACGATTGAAGACAGAACCTTCCCTTTCTGTTTCTAAACACGAAAAAGGACTTTACTTTGTACGCTTTGCATTGACGAAGGGCTATCACTCAAACCGACAGCTTTGGAAACTCAGTTGATAAAAACAAGTAAACTTGGTAAACGACACTCCCATACAATATGAACGAGTCTGAATTCATCAAGAACGCCAACGAGACGAGGTGGAGATTTCACTGTTGGTATTATCCAAGCTTTGAGTGGGAACTGGTTGAAACTACACTTCCGTGGTTTATATTTGTCATTACAATTCTTGCAGCTCCCGCTGTCGTCATGCTGAACGTGTTAGAGATTGTAGCTGTGAGAAAGAAAAAACAATTGCAAAGAGTTTCCACCATAATGCTGAGCAGTTTGGCGGTTGCAGACGTTTTGACTGGTGCTGTATCCATGCCGTTAACAGCAGCTGTTGATTTGTTAATAGCTCATCAAACTTTTCTCGACCATGTATGTATAGTAGACTTCTTGGGCGTAACCGTGATGTTCTCTGCCTCTCGGACAGCACTGTCTCACTTGACAGTAATTGCTTGGGAAAGGTACATGGCAGTCTGCAGATGGACGGACTACAAAACGATCATAACAAGAGGCCGGGCGAAGAAACTTGCTTTATTTGCTTGGCTGCCTTTCATGATCGTAACTCCTTACTTCGTTTTAAGAGGGACTAGCAGGGATGTTGAGTGGTTTGAAAATGTAGATATAATCGAAGGAATGTTTTGGGGAGTAGCAGTAGTAACAGCTATCGTATATTTTTATGTTAACGTGTACCTTGAAGTGCGAAATCGAAAAAGGAACGAAGTCATCGATGTTAACGCTTTACTTCAGGCAAAACAGAGCGCTAAAGTGGCTAAAACGACTGGTCTTATAACCGGAATAGTAATCCTCTCGTTTCTTCTACCTTCAATCGTAGCGATTTTAGGAAACTTTTTCACAATCATGCGTAACACTTGGTTTTTCCGATTAACCGAGACATTGATGCAATTAAACTCATTAGCAAATCCATTGGTTTACTGCTATAGAGATCGCCGCTTTAGAAATGCCATTCTAGAGATGTTACGATTAAAAAAGTCAGAAAAATTCATTCCAAACGACGGTGCCACTCGAAGATTAGCAGCTTCAGTAAAGAATCCTTGCTCACCAGATCTTCCTTTGCGAAGAACAGCATCTTCCCCTGGTTTTGCTGTGGTTTTAGAATCCGTGGGAACGTCTAATGGAACAAGGCCGAAAAGATCCATGTCAGCTCCATCGCTTGGATTAAGAAGCACCTGTGTAGGTGTTGTATAAACTGAACCATTGTCAACGTGACTTTGGATGAGCGGCAAGGACCTGTGATCTTACATTATCTAAAAACAAGGCAAACCTAACTCAACGGCTTCAAGTTTCACGTCTTCAGATATTAGAGACGCGTGTTTTGAATTCAGCAACTGCTGCCAAGAAACACGAGGCTTGTGAGCACCTAAAACAGAGGCGCCGTGGAGTATACATGCGTATACGTGCGAAACTATAGGAAACCGTTTGAGGAGGGTCATCAGCAGAAACTTCTAACTCGAAGGAGGGGCATGATTAAAGTTCATGTCCCGGAATAAATTACTTAGTTTAAACAGACTTAAATTTAATTTCGAATGGGCCTAATCGATTCATGTGGTAAATTTTTCCTCTGCTCTTTAGGTATCGACTTTGCGGTTACTTAAAGCTCGATGCTCGAAAGCCCAGCCTGAAATCGTAACCTAGCCCTAGCTATGCAGCAATTTCCCTCCGTGGCTTTCTCTGATGAAGATTTAAGAGCCGATTTATCTGTTTTAACCGTTTTCTTTCTATTCCAACAAAAGTGTCCAAAAATCAATTTGGACATTTGAATTTGGACATTTGAAGGACCTTCGAAAGTGTAGGCAACTATTATTCCAGGAGTTCCGATCTTCAACGATTTCATTCGACAAAAAGAGCTTATTGAAATAAATTCAGAGGTTTGCTACAGCTTACCGACATGGAATTTAGCAATATCTGTTTATTGACAGAATTGTTCAAAAACCATATTTTGAGTACGCTTAAGCTGCGTATCGACTGTTGTCGTGTTAATTGCTTATTGAAGAGATGTACAGTTACTTTATATCTGGCCTCGCGGAACGATCTTCCTAATCGAGCCATGTGTACAGTATTCTTAACGAAATCCACTAAGGTGTAAACTTTCGACTCTTACAGCCGAGGAATGATTCGGAAGAACTCAACAAAGTTGCCGACCCCCTTCAATTGAAACTTACTTCTCTCATGCAGTAAACAAATTTTACTAAAATTTGTATGTAAGGTTTGGTACAGTTTTAAGTTTCTTATTTTGAATTATCAGGGATTGCATTGAATCCTTTCAATTGGTATAACATTTGTATTTATCAATATTGAACCTCTCAAGATACTGTTTGGATTTTTCCCCATTTTTAATTAACATTTTAAAGTTTGGTTGGATTTGAGCTGAACACCTGCCGTCCAAAACCTATTGGCTACAAATCTTTTATGTGGTATCAACAATAAAAGTGATGCTACATCCTTTGCTTTGTTTTTAAGACAATCTCTGTATCATATATCAATTAAAAATTCAGGCACGAAGTTGAGCAAATATCACGATTTGTTCGAGTTGAAACCGAAGGCAGCGGTAAAGAACTGATCCGCAGCAAAAAATTGATCTGCGGTAAATAACTGATGAGTGGTAAATAACTGATCTGCAGTAAACAGCTGATATGCGGTAAAAATAACTGATATGCAGTAAATAAATGTGGTAAATAACTGATATGCTATAAATAACTGATAAGCGGTAAATAACTGATATGCAGTAAATGACTGATATATGGTATAAAGTGATATGCAATAGAAAAAATCTGGTATACAATAACTAACTTACAATACGGTAATTTTAAGGAGCGTGCGCTGTGTTTAAGATTCGGTACAATATTTTACCCTTCGCTCTTATGTAGAGAAGGCCTTTTGCATTTTTACTAACTACTAATCCTAGCCATAAGGGTGCAGATGATAACATGAGATCGAGGTCATGTGTGCGCCTGCCGATCCAAGATGGCGTCCAAAGCGAAAGAAAGCGTGATATCATCGTCATGAAAACTACAGCAAACGCAATGTATAAAAATGTATAAAAAGACGATTAAACAAAATGATACCTAAATAAAGAGATTAATTGAAATTAGACCTCAAGCTGTTGGTGCTTGCGTGTGTGTGTATAAATTGTAGAGACAGTGCTGTGACCTTTTTTCGACCAATCACAGAACGTATTAAGTTAGTAAGATCACTAACGTCATTCAGTTTAACATTAAATAACAATTAAGTGACGTAAGTTTGATACTATTACACTAACTTCCAGGAAGCCCACTAAATACTTAAACGACTTTGTTTAGGAAGAAACTGTGAACAAGTTAAGGAAGATGTCAAAGAATTTGGCACACACAAGATGTCTCAATTTCAAAATTTCCAGGCAAGAATTCTTTTCTCAGTGAAACCTGGTTTTTTTCAAAATGGCAAAGTTATCTAACCAAGGCAGGAACGAAGAAGTGTGAAAAACGAATCGTCTGACATTGAAAAAAAAAAAAAAGGTACGCATAAAATGAGGTTTCTGACCCATTCTCAAAAAATCAGAAGTTTCTTAAATTTTTGACACTACTCATCGTCACCCATACTTCTTTAAAGACATAAAAGCAAGTTAAAACTTACTTCAAGGTCTCAGTCATCGACTCTCCCGTCTTCCTTGCTTCAGTAACGCGAGACATTGGAGTATAAAGACAGGAGGGCTGATGAGTGGTGTAGAAAATTTAGGATACTTCGGATTTTTTTTACAAATGGGCTAGAAACCTCAATTTGTATCTAATTAAAAATGATACAAAAGGAATTCCATTTCGATTTCAAATACAATGTGAAAAGTATCCCAACAAAGCTAAAGTAAAAAACCAAACACGACGACGATGTTCAGCACAGTACAAGAAAATTACCCGAGGTCGAAAAAAGATTAAAAGAAAGGTAGAAATAACGAAACAAACGAAAACAAGGATAGTTACAATCAAAAGCATGAAGCGTTTTAATTCTTCCACATTATCAATAGGCTTCTGGTTTATCAGCCGGCCAATCAGAAGCAAGAATGCATTTCTTGCCCAGGTTTACGCAGAGTTTTCCCTTATAAACGAAAAAAGATTTAAAATATGGTAGAACTAAGACGCATAGTTATAGTTCTGCACAATTATATGGGTTTTTGCTTCAACTAGACCTAACAAGATATCCTTTTCCCTGGTTAACACACTGTGCCTAGTGTTTTTTTCATCCTCGTGGTCAAAACACCAGGTCGCCAAGTAAGCAAGTCATTCATAAAGGTGTCAGCGGTGTAACTCGGTAGTAAATCGTTTAACAGTTGCATATTTACTTAGGTTTCACATTGCCAAGAGGGTCTCGATGGGCAAGAAAATTAAGCCTTTTCGATGATAGACATAATTTAGGATTTCTCGTGTTTGATAGAGAAGTATTCGGAAAGAAAGCTTATCACTGGGAGAAAAAGGCATTAAATTCAGGTTTAATTTCCTGAAAAGATACAGTTTCGTGAATACTTGAATGAGCCCATCATTTTAAAGTAATTTTTTACAAGTTTCATCAAGTGTAGTTCATCTGATAAAAAGACAGAATTTCAGAGGTTTCCTTGAAAGCATTCCACACGATTTCTACTAGTAACTTTTTTAGTTATACTCTTTTGTCCATCGATGCTGTATTTCCATTTAGAAAATGCAGTTTAAATGATAAAGAGATCCCATTTAGTGTAAGTTAAATAACTTCAAAAAATTGGACGTTTAAACGCTGTTTTTGTCTGTACAAAACCTAACCAACTTTATTACATGCATTCGAAAATCATAGGGTTACTTTTTCTTTAAAAAACACTATGGAGAATAAACATACTCATGCTAGTATTTGAAGGATTAATGGACCTTGAAAGTTTTTTTTTTTCAATGGTAGCCATAGGCCTTGTTGGCAATGTTTACAAGAAATCAAACTTCACATAGTACGTCTAGCTAAATTTAACCTGATTTCGAACGCAGCTTTGGTATAAAAAAAAGATTTAACTTTTTATAAATAACTGTCTTGAGGTCCTTCACGGCTTCTGTGTTTGTCGCTTTTGGTCGGAAAAAGAAAGTTTTTTAAGAGGAATGAGAGGGTGATAATTCCGTTGACCAATCTTATTTAAATTGGTTTTGATTTTCAATATGATCAAATGAAATACGGCAGAAACCAGTTAATAACTATGTGTAAGCGAACCAAGTGTGGGGTAGAGTGAATATTTACGCCCGCAATGCTGCTCTTGCTTTGTCCAGGATTTCTTTTCTTATCTTTGGATAGTTTGGGTGGTGACTTAATACCTGGA
This sequence comes from Pocillopora verrucosa, assembly GCF_036669915.1. Lineage (NCBI taxonomy): Eukaryota > Metazoa > Cnidaria > Anthozoa > Scleractinia > Pocilloporidae > Pocillopora > Pocillopora verrucosa. The sequence continues at coordinate 19,387,448 of NC_089321.1, read as the reverse complement.
GGAAAAAGTTAAAGGTTATTTACAATGAAACATAAGACCGTTGTCAACTTTACTTCTCTACATCGATGACAAATTGATCGTATGGCAAGATTCTTTTGTAAGTCTGAGTGTAGAGGGGAAGAATAAATCAAGAAATTGTCATAATCGCTGGCATAATCTCTGACCCTCTGGTGCATTGTTTTATCTAAAGTAATAGTAGAGAGATTGCTTTCGTCTCCTACGAGAAAAGTGCTTGTCTGCAATGGGGCAATAGTATTCTACCGGGGATTTGAGTACAGGTTTGGTCGTGCTTGACTTACTACTGTCGTCTATAAGAAACGAAAAAGAAACAAAAAACATAATATTTTACCTTGTGGCATACGTCAATAGCATCTACAAGACGTTTAGCCTTTAGATAGTTGAACGCTAGTCTGTAACCTGGACAGGAAACGAAAAATGAGGAAAAAAAAACACCTCAAACATCCAGCTCTATGTAAAAGTATACCTAGTTCTTAGAGAAAACCTCTATTTCAGTTCAGATTTCTATAACAGATTCAGACCATACCTATAGTTGGGTTGTTTTGATTGCCATAAATCCAAGCGTTCTCGTAGTTCTTAGCTGCATCTTTATAAGCTTGTTCCTTTTCCATGATGTATCCCATGTACTCCCAAGCTTTACAGCATGACTACAAACAAATACAAAAGTACGTTGAGTCTCCCAACTGTTAATGCAACCCTTCCATATAGGCGTGAAGGAATAGATGGCAAAGAAACAGCGTCCATTACCTTGTTATACTGAAGACATTTCTTTAACAAATCTCCAGCCATGTCAAACTTGCCAGACTGAAAATTACATAAAAGTCGATACTTTACTTGATTTCAGTATTTACTCGTTTTTTAGACGGTAACAGACCAAAATAACTCGACAAAGTGTATAATCATCCCGATTGGACCGTATTAACAACGATGAAATGAAATACGGATGCACGTGAGCTGAGTGTTAACCAAAACTATCCGATCCAACGGCAAGATTCATTATTTTTAACAATGAAATTCTCCAGCTTCTTCCTGTACCTCTGAATGATAAGTAGGAAGTAATTTTCTTTTCCAGCTTAGAAAACAAAACTTCACAACAAGATTTGCCGAATAAATCGGCCCGATAAACCACCGATACACTGACTAACATAGGTGCTTTTCTCTTCCGTAAATCGTTCTTCACAAGCATATTACTAAAAAGAAGAAGCTTCTGAAACAACATTTGCTGTCTTTTTTTTCATAATCCTAAAAAGACTACATACCTGGATATAAATATCAGCTAAAAGAAGCCAGCTCCTCTCAAATTCTTCTGCTTCCTGAAAGACACAATAATACATGACAATGAATACACTCCAACCCAAACCCTTGACAGTGATAGCTCTATATACTGTAGTAACGACTCCTCCCCCGAAATCGTCATAGAAAACTGCATTACTCCTCTCTTTTAGTGAAAGGAATAGTGGGCACTTTTAAGAAAAAGCATTTTTGTACCTCTGAGTTCCAGTTCATTTTTGCAATCCTTTTCAGCTGATTACGAGCACGTGGTGTTTGTTTTAAGTACATGTAAGCGGTAGCCATGCCCAGAAGGGCTGGAACACATTCATGCTGAGGGAACAAAATATAAAGTTTTTAGTTTACGTCATGAAGGGTAATATTACAACAAATACCATGTATCCTTTGTTAATCCACCGAAAACTTGGGATAGTGGGAGTTCGTATCAATGAAACCTTTCATTGAATGGAGACTCACATGTGGTTACACACAGTTACATCAGAATGAGAAGCATTGCAAGACCATTGATTACCCAAGAAATTCAGCTTTTAGAATTAGCCCCAACTGTATAATACAGATGGTTCTCAGAAATTTCATGCTTACTCTCACTTTAAAGGCTACATCAAGATTATGCTGTGTTTCAAATCTTAAATAAAGTTATAGCAGTTTTAACGCAGGTGAACATTCCTGTATAGTAGCAGATCATGTACCTCAGTCGTAGCTATTTCCATGAATTGAGACAAGGCCTTTTCCACATTTGGTTTTGTCTTGAATGCCATCAAGACACTATTTTCGAGTATGCGGTACTTTAGAGGATTGCCCTTCGGCTTAAAATCCTGTAAAGATTTGAATCAAGTTCTTAGATTAAAATTAGTAAAATGGAAGAAATATCGATTGCAAATTCGGAGAGTGTCAGATTCGATTCCTTGAAAAAGGGAATATCACATCCATCACTATTTTTCCTTTGAGGTTAAGCGTATTTCGAAGTCAAATACATACTTAACTGCAATAAAAAAAATTTAACCGCTGACACGTTGTAGAGCGCCGGACTGGCGTGCGGGAGGTCGAGGTTCAAGCCCCAGACCGGACCTTGGCACAAATTTACATAACACAAAAGAGACTAAATTCTTTTTCACCTTTAGCAGCTTTTCAGCAGTGCGAACAGCCATCATTTCTGAATCTTGCTTCTCGTTTGAACTGCGCATAAAGAGGATATGCGACGGAGGCATGAATGTATGAATAACGTTTGAAAGAAATATAGCATGTTAAGAAAAATAAACCTTTCGCAGAAAAAAACCACATGTATGCGATTCGCAGAAGCAGCAGTCACAAACAGGACATGGTAAACCCTAGAGTAACATCTCATCGTTCAAATGAGAGAAGTCGTGGGAAGGATCATTGTCGGTAGTAGTGACAATGTTTAGTCAACCTCAGCGGAAGTCAGAATCGCAGTTCATTGAATAGCTGTTGTCAGTCGTGTTATAAGTACGGTATGTGTAAGCTGATTGATCCGTTTCGCTTAGGGAGGAGGGGAAGAGGGGGGGGAGGAGGGGAGGAGAGGAGGGGAAGGAGAGGTGGAGGAGGGTGTTTAAGAAATTTGAAGCTCTGAACAGGTGGACACTAATTTGACAGTTTACAGTAAGTCAGTTTTCTTTTCAAGAGTTCTATCACATTTCTTTCAAGTTTGAAAGGAATATAGTGACTAGAAAAATAAATCTTTAACAGAAAAAAGACCATGTATGCGATTCACAGATGTCACAAACAGTACATGGTTTGAGCCCTAGAGTAACATCCGATCGTCCAAGTAAGAGAAGTTGTGGGAAGGACTATTTTCGGTAGTAGTGACAAATGTTTAATCAGCCTCACTTAGTGGAAGTCAGGATCGGGGTCATTGAATAGCTGTCGTCAATCAAGTTTTAAGAGTAAGGTACGTGTAAGCTGATTAATCCGTTTGGGGAGAGGGGAAGGGGGAAGGGGGGAGGAGGGCGTAAAATAAATGTGAAGCTCTGGACAGGTGAACACTTATTTGACAGTTTACAGTAGGTCAGTTGTCTTTTTTATTACGAGTTTTGTCACATTTCATGTGAATTTAAAGAATTAAGAAAAGGGCTAGGTAGATATTAGAGTGCCAACGAGTTAAACTTTGGTTCCTAATGACAAACTTTGAGCAGAGTGATGGTCATTAATCAGGCATCTACTGTTTTTGCTACTTAAGATTTATTGAGGTTCCCCGTGTATATTCAAAACCTTTCTCTTACCTCACATCACCATCAACTGCCTCAAAGGTTTCTCCTCCCAAAGTTTCATTATCAGGGTTAAGGCATATTTCAATCATGTTGTAAACAGCATACTCGCCCCTAAAAAATAAAAATAATAACGTCAGTATTTGCTACCAAATGATATCCATACTCTCTTAAATCGCGAGCAACACAATACAACTGGGAAACTTCAACAAGACTCAAGGTAAGGTTAATCTAACGGTACTTACTTAACAAGCCAGTCTGTTAGTCCAGTAAGTCAATAAGTCAGTCTGTGTGTCTGAAATTCTCTACATCTGACTGACCGCTGTTTGATGTTTTTAACCTCGTTGTGTTTGCCCGACTGTCTGACTCTTCTTCTCGAGACGTATTTCAAGCTCACGACTCTTTGCTGGTTATTTGCTTAGTAATTTAGTAAAAAATGGTTTATAAAGGCGAACAGTTGACCACTCAGGCAAAAGGAAAGTCAGCCAGTCACCTGGCTGACAAGTCATTACTGGAAAGAACACTAACTGTCAGCCTTATCGAGCAGGAAGACGCACAATTACAACTACAGAGTTCCTTCTCACCATCTAGCATCTTTCCTGGCCAGGTTGAAATGTTTAAGAGCTGCCGTAGGGCTGACTGTGTACCTGCATTTAAACAAATAAATAATCATGTCTTAAGCAAGACACAACACTCCTTCTACTAGCACTCTAGTGTGCTCACACCGTTCCTTGATGGAATAATAATATTCTTAAGATTTTAAGAATATTTCAATGCAGATTTGCATTGAAAAATTTCATCTTCATTCACCACCGAACAGTAATCCTACCAGTGAAAGAGTCCTTTACAGTAATTTAATCCAGAATCCATAGCAGCACGTGGAATAGCACTTTCTGCCTGAAAAGAAATAGAATCAAAGGCTCCCCTCAGACAAGTTATTGGATACAGCACAAGAAAAATAAAAATGAGATGGGAAACGTGTTCCTGAGAACTTGTAGTCTTGAAGACCAATTGTCATCCCCTTTTCAATCGAAGATGTTAGTCTTACCTTGAAAAGGAAACACGAACTCTCTGCGATTGCAGAGCTCTTGTGTTAAAAGTAATCAAGTTTTTGATTGTTTTTAACGTCCCATAGTATTTTTCAAGAAGGAAGAGAAGAAAATAACAAGGTTTTTGAAGCATCCCAACTTCAGGTTTTGAATGGAAAACACTCTTACTCTACTACAAGATCTATCGCAACCAAGATAGGGTTCCAGTGGTTCAACTTTTATAGCAATTTCATATTTTCTCCATTTTATCTTTCAATTTAAATTTTTTAACTTCAAATTGAAACTGAGCTTGGGCCTTATTCCATTTATATGCCACATATATCCTTCGACTTAAAACTAAGGAAGAGAGGAGGAAAAATAAGTTTCGACATGCTACGCAAAACTAAAATTACACTAACACTTACCTGTTCAAGGTACTTTGAACAATCGTCTAATTTTCCAGCTCTTCTCAGAAGATTTATCAGGCGCGCTAGGGCACTGTAATGATCTAAATTCATGAAAGTCCATTTGAATATAATCATTTAAAAAATTTGACTTATTACAATTACAATGGGGTTATATCAGAGAATTTCTGTTTTGCTGATTTTTTCAGCCACATGAATCCGTTAAGGGCTCATTAGACCATCATTTTTTATGTCTCAGAAAGGTAACAGGTTTGTCGAGAATGATGTTTTGGTCATATCTGGTTTGCAAACAACTCATAATGATATGAAATAATAAGGACTGGCCTATGTTTGTTATCAGTGTGACAAAACTCTGTATTCACAATTTCAAAGACTATCAGCGTGAGGAAGAAATTCATCATTGGTATGCCTAAGTGACAGAAAGTTTTACGATGTTAACAGTACCTGGTTTTCTTTCCAGCAACTGCTGGAAGTGAAATGTAGCAGAATCATATTCATTCTTCCTGAACATCAAATCTGCCATCATCTGAAAACCACAAATAAAATAATGATACAGTTAGGACACTACCAACTGTAAAAAAACATCAAAGGATAAGTAAAAAGATGTACACTTACTTGTACGTCCGGATTTGTGGGTGAGTTAGTTAGGTCGTTCTGTTCGGTTCGTTTGTAATGTTAATGTCGTGGATGAGTCGTTTGTATGGTGCCGGTAGTGGTTGACACCGGTTGAGGGGAGTCTGTTCCAAGTTAGTAAACCAGCTTTCCAGGGTCAGTCGTTGAAAGTAGTTGGTGCTGTAGTTTAGGCATTGCGCAGAGTCCCAGTCAATAGTGTGGTTCGTAAGTCGGTGATGTTCAGCAATGTGATTGTTGACACCGCCCTTCCTCGTCGCTCGTTTGTGTTCAGTCAGTCTGGTTGCGAGGTTTCTGCCAGTCTCACCAATGTAGGAGGCGTGGCAGTCGGAGCAATTGATCTTATATACTGCTCCTTGTCTGTTCCTCGGTTTGTCTCTGTCTTTGATGTTAGTCAGTAACTGACGTAGTGTGGTAATGGGTTTGTGAGGGACGCGGATATCGAATGGTTGTAGGATGCGTGAGATGTTCTCAGATATGCCCTTTATGTTTGGTGTAGTGGCTGTGGTCGTAGAACTTGCGTTGTCGCTAGTTTTGGTAGTAGTAGTAGGTCTGTGAGTGTTACGTTGGATGAAGTCTTCGCTGTAGTTGTTCTTTGAAAAGACACGGTTAAGGTACTTGTTCTCGTCGGATAAGCTGTCTGTCGTATTACATACTAATTGCGCTCGTCGGGTAAGAGTCCTGACAGTAGTGGCTTTGTGTGATGTCGGGTTGTAGGATGACTCGTCCAGTAATCTGTCGGTATGTGTCGGTTTCCTGTAAACTGTTATCCGTAGTGAATTGTCGTCACGGCTTACCAAGCAGTCTAGAAAAGGTAGTTTACCATTTTCTTCGACCTCTCTAGTAAACTGTATGTCAGTGTTTTGTTCGTTAAGGTGGTGGTGGAATGCGTCGATTTCGTTGCGTCGTACGGCGGTAAAAGTATCGTCAACGTAGCGTAACCAAAGTGGTATCGTCTGTCGGCAAGTAGAAAGGGCGCTTTCTTCGATGTTCTGCATCACAATTTCTGCTACAACAACAGAAACTGGAAACCCCATAGCTGTACCGTGTAACTGTTTGTAGTGTTTGCTGTTGTACTGAAAGTAAGTTGATGTCAGGCAAAGGTTTAGTAAGTCCATAATGTCCTCTGTCGGTAGCGGTAGAGGGTCGGTAGATTGAAGGATAGCAGTCTCAGTACATTGTAGTGCCAGTTGAAGTGGAATACTTGTAAAAAGTGATTTCACGTCAAATGACACTAGCTTGTAGTCGTCAGGTATCTGTACAGTCTTAGTGGCGTTAATGAAGTCCTCGGTGGATTGTAGTTTTCGTCTGGATTTGTCGGTGAGCGGTTGTAGTATTGTCGTTAGGTACATGGACAGCTGGTATGTCGGAGAACCACAGAAGGAAACAATAGGTCGCAACATGTCGCAACATGTTACCCCCAGGTTCAAACCATTTACTGCATTTAGTTTTTTTGTACACAGCAGATTTACTTACCACTGTTGCAGCATCATTTTCAGCATCCATCTTAAGAAGCTGAACACATTGTTGCTGGCAGGCATCTAAATCATCCACAGTCAAATAAAGTCTGGCCAGTGCTAACATGGACTGCAAGACAAAACAGAGAATCAGATTAGAGTATGACGGTCACCAAGTACAAGAAAACAACATGTCTTGCACTTTGTTTGTTACTCACTCACCATCTATCTCTATCATTCTATATCTATCTGCCGGTCATTGTTGTTAAGTAAGTGTCAACTTGACAACTAGGCTTCACTTTACTTTAATACTCGGATATTACTTGACTAAAAAAAACTGTTTGTAATACTTACTGGTACATGTGTTTCATCATATGTTAGTCCCTCTTTGTAGAAATTTATGGCTTTCTCAAATTCTCTGGCAGTAGTAGACAATTCTGCCATTTCAGCACAGATTCTGTCAAAGCATATTTCAATATGTTGAGGCATATAAATGTGCAGTCACGCATACCATGAGGGAAAAATATTATAGGGGATTACACAACACCTTTTGAAAAAAAACTGGGACTGGTATGTGTTTGTTTGCTTTAAGGAAATTTGTTTTACCTATAAATGAAACAACTGTTTGAACCTTTACTAAAAATAACCTGAATTAAAGCTCCATGAAGGTTCTAAAAGTCTTGCTTGTGATTATTAACAAGTGTTGTGGAAATAAGTTAATTATTATGTTTGAGTATTGTTCCCTATTGCACCCAGTTTCAGTTACATAAATTGACCTCCTCTTCCCCTAAACACTCTGACAGATGCCTTAATTTGCACTAAAATACAAATAGATCTTATCAAAAAATGACCCTGTTTTCACAAAAGAGTTGTAGGAAGCCAACTGCCGTTTACAAAGAAACACTCATTTCAGTCTGCACTTCTTTATCATACCAAAAAAACAAATTTTACATGAAAGAAATTTTTAAGTAAGTTTATGCCAAAGAAGTCCAGCTTCCTACAACACATTAATGAATTTCTGAAAATAAACTTGGCATTTTGGTATCTCTGGGAGATACACATGTAATGTTTAGAGGAAATGGGATCAAGTACATTGTTATAGTAAAAGAATTTGGAATTTGGAAAGCAAAGTAACAACGTTTCAATGGGTTAGTGGTGTCACTCTTTCCATTCTCCAATTCTACCACCACAGGGTCTGATGGTACCATAAAGATAACAAACTTTTAACTTACTTTGCAGCCTGCAATTTTTGTGCTTTGACAGCATCTGGTTGTTCCACCCCGACTCTTCTTAAAACCCTGGAAGTGTTATTAAAATACAGAGATTTTATTTCTAATATTTACAAAGGATCACAAGCTACTACCACTTCGATGAACATTAGGTTAATGGAATTGTTCATTAACAATTTCACACATTTCTTTGGTACATACAAATGCAAAACATTGAGTAACACATCTTAGAAAAAGAGACTTTGATTTGGTGTATGTTGCTTTTTCATCATATTGACAGGAGAGTCAGTGTGTTTCCTTTCAACTAGCTTGTAGCTTCCAAACTTACACTTGTAAGCATACATTTCAAAGTCTCTTGCAGCATTACATATTCCATATTTCATAACTGCTCAATCTTGCAGGGCCCTTTCCAAACCTTTTCTCACTGCATCTCACCTGGTTTGAACCTCCTTGGCCCTTGTGAGTGTCTTGAGGGTTTCTTCTGCATTGCCTGACTTTTGATAAACATGAGCCTGAAGCTCTAGGAGTCGAGCCTCTTCCATCAGAGATGGAAGGTCATTAGCTGTATTAGAATAGAGAGGGAGGGAAAGGAATTGCACCAGGAATAAATTGCATTTCTGAAGAAGATGCTCAGTAGATAAAGAAAAGAAATCTCTTCCTAAATTTAAAGCCAACAGCTGAAAGTGCACCTTTCCTTTAGCTTCTCAACACAAGTATTTATCATGAAAATTATTTACTAGTCAAGAGTAACATTTTTGTATCAAAATAGGATAACTGTATGAGATCCAAGCAGCTACATGCCTATTTTTACTCCACTGTTTCTTGGAATTTCATGCAGACACATCTTACAATGCAAATTAAGTACACATTTATGTAAGTTTGAAAATCCCTATAAACCTCTAACCTATTTTCTTGGTGTCAAAATAAGTCAAGTGACCTATTTCTCAGTTTGTCCATGTTGTTGAACTCAATCAATATCATTAGCATCAAAATTGGAAATACGGTTTAAAAAATAACAGGCTTAAAGGTGTTTACCTTTTTCTTGTTCCAGAGCCAACTTGATGACCTTGTCTGACTTTTCATAGTTTTTCAGCTTTAGATACAGCTCAGCAAGATCATACCTAGCAAAGGAAAAACAAAAGGGAGATAATTCACATAGATGGCATAAACCACCAAACTAGCCTATATATGTGATCCAAAGTTTTGACTAACCTTAAAAAGTTTTGCTGTCCTGATTTTAAAGCAGCTTCATAGTAGTTTATGGCCTACAAAAAAGCATCAGAATCAAATATGATAACTTGACACAGCATATAATACAAATCATATAAGGGAAATAAATTCAAAAATACATTCAAAGCTGTATTGAGTGGTCACTAATAGGGAATGGCAGGGTGACCACTCATTAGAGGTTGACTGTGTAATACAAGTTTTTTACAAAATGGGTATTTGAAAAAAAAATATAAAAAGCCCTAACCCTAAGGATAATTGACTACTAAGTGTACAAAACCTTGCTGAAAAATAAAGTTAAACATTGATTTCCGGAGACAAACATGGATTAAATACATTTGAAAGATTTTTTTAGCTTTATTTGAGTGGTTCCACTGTAAATGATCGTTCAATACAAGTGGAAGACAATACAAGGAGGCCATTGGGACTCAGTCAAGGGTGGCCATGACTGCTTAACGAAGGTGGTGATGGCTTAATAGAGGTGAAAATTGCAGTGTTTAAGCGGAAAGAATTTCAGGACTTTGACAACTGACTACTTAATACAGGGAGACCGATTAATGTAGTGCCACTTGATACAGGTTCAACTGTGTACAAACATGCCACTAAGGGTAGATTAAGCTTCAGACAATCATTCTTCATCCCTAAAGAAATTTACCTAACAGTGACAGAATTGCACTGCAAAAACTGCCATTTTTAATCTTAGTCAGCAACCTGGCCACTTCCCAATAACACAACAGAAACTAGCCCCTTCTTTTTTTTATTAAATTTTGGGAAACTGTTTGACTAAGCACTGTCTTTTAGCTTTAAGTACAAGTTGTTACATGTATGATAACAAAAGTGGTAGCTGTCAGCGATCCAAACTTTGCATTTCCTGCCAACTAGGTTGAACTCTGTTATGTCATGCACAAAAAAAAGGTTAATCAGTTTCAAAATGGCAGCATTCTATGTCACATTTTAAGTAAAGTTACTGAAATTCTTGAACAGCAATGTAACACTTTGGAATCCCAAACCACAGTGAATTTAGAAAATCATATTAATCCTGGAGCCTGGTTCTCCTTCCAGTCATATCATTCCATCAAACACCTAGAGTGTGACTATTGACATCACAATCATTTGAACTTTAACCTTTTAACTCACATGAGTGGCCAAGACAGAATTTCTCCTCACAATATCAATGAAATACCAAGCAGGCAAGTGATGAGAATAAAGAAAAATATTAACAAGAGGATTATTAGTTGATCCAAAACCAAATTCTCTAAACATCACAAGAACTATAGGGCAGATGTTGTGTAAGGAGAATTACTTATGATATCTTGGGAGTTAAAGGGTTAAAATGTGAGAACATGCATTTAACCTCACAAAAATTCTGAATACAAACTAAGGCATTGTAACTGATGTTCTCATGGCTCCAAAGTCAAATTCTGCAACACCACACAACAACAACCAACAACAACAGGAACAGTCTTACTTCTCATCAAACCACAGCAATATAACCATATTGTTTTACAACTGAAAACATTTTGATAATTTTTTTCTTCCGTTAACTGGTTTTCCGTTTCTCTTTCATTACTTTTGTTAAAGCCATCACCAAGAGAACTGCCCATACCATACCTTGCCATAGTGGTGTGTTTTCACCAGTGCTTGTCCTATTTTGCTTGCCAATGCTCCATCTCTTGGGTTTCGTTTCAGGGCTGTCTCATAAACTTCAATGGCTTTCTCAGGCTTAATGTGACAAAAAAACATGATAACAAGTGATACAATATTGTATTTCCATAGAACATTCTTCCAAAAAGCTTAATAACTTTCACAGTACAAAAGTTCTTCCCCATCCACATAAAGCCGACATATTTAGCTTCTCAAATAAGGTTACTAGCTTACCTCCTGAATACTCATATAGGCATCTCCCAACAGCAGACAAGTGTGAGGACTAGGGTTCTTATCAACAAGTTCCCTGCAGTATGTTAAATTAGATTTATATTTAGGTTTACTGCACACATTCAAATATGTTTCAATTCCTAGTTGTAGTGAAAACTGTTTACAAGAGTGTAGACATCATATACCTTGCTATCATGCTATCCAAATAGCATTTTCTTAAAATTCATTCATTGACATTTACTTTTCACTTTTTCTACCTAGTTCATGCAGGACAATCAAAGATCAAAGATAGACAAGAAAAAAAGTATTTTGGATAAAAAGAGGGAAGTTTTCCTATCGTACATGAAAACCCTTTGTATAAACAAAAGGGCTCAAGAGTTAACACAATTACAGACAACAAATAAAGAAACCACCAATATTTGTGATATATAACTCAAAGACAATTCACATGTGTTTCTTTTACTACAGCCAACATTAATAAGTACAATTTCAAATGAAATTTTTGGTTGGTGATTATGTGAGCCTGGACTGAAAACTGACCTGTAAACACTTGCATACAATCGCTTGTCTTTGCGATGATGTAAATATATTTCTGCCATCTTCTCCTTTGCCTTGATGTAGTAACTGCCAGAAGAAAAGAAAATAAATTACTTAAGATATCAACCACTCAATCTATAAAAATTGAAAATGAATCAAGTTTTTTATTGTAAATTCAAGAACTTAAGTTATTCACAAAACACTTTATATAGAAGGCACCATTGTACAATAACAAAAATCAAAGAAATTACACTTGTCTACTGGTTTATTCGATACATTTTTTCAAAATTTAAAGAATAACTTAGAAACCTTTGCTGTGGAGTGATTTGTCTAAGTATAGTCAAGGCTTGCTCTGTATCACCATTCTTTAACACAAGGTCTGCATTGGAAATCTGAATCCTGACAACAGAAAAAAAAATCCCCACCTTTATGTGAGATAACTCTGGATATTAACCAAATTTCAAATTAAAGTATCAATCATTACTTCTTTGTTGTTGTTTTATGCCTTCTCAGTTTACCTGACTTCTTCTGGGGTGCCAGTGAACTCATGTAAAGCATCCTGCATGACTTTAGTAGCCTCATGCTACAAAGAAAAGAGGAAAAAAACAAAAAAATTGAATGTTTTTTTTTTATAGAATCACAAAGTGGAAGTCTAGAGAGGAATACCTCCAACCTATGGTGAACTGTGACTTAACATCACAGTATATGAGTACAATTTGATGCAGTGGACAAAAGGCTTCTAAATGTCAAGCAACACAAAGTAAAAGGTAGGATAGATCAATTGAGCCTTAGAGACTTGCTGATGTGGCGAGGTGTTTGTTCAAAATTTCTTTACCAATTGTCCAGCCTCCATATGTGCATCAGCAAGTTCAAGGAATACAGCAGCTCTATCACTGGCAGTTATTGTTGTTTTCTTGCCTTGTGCTTTGGAGACTACAAATATACAAAAATGAAAGAAGAAAAATGCTGATTAAGAATTAAAAGCAAAGTGATATGCATACAGCATTCACTCCCAAGATTTTATTGGTAATTCCTCCTACCATCTGCTGTACAGTTCTTCCTGTCATCACAGTTTGCAGAATTTCAATTTATTTCAACTAACAATCCCTAATCACTTGTGTGACTGATATTGTTGTGCTATTGCAAGAAGGATTCTGTCTTAGTCCCTCACAGGAGTTAAAGGGTTAACCAAATTCACAAACTAAGGAATTTTTTTATTATCATAGAAATATGTTTATCAACCACGTGAATGATTATCATCTAATGCCTCTGAAATGCAAAGGTTTTACAACATTGCTACCTATAAATATTCTTAACCAAACAAATATTACCTGCTTTTTTAACTCCTGGAAGATTCATGGCAGCATGCATGGTGTTAACACTTTCCTCTGGATGACCCATCTTTCTCTGCACTCGGGCTTTTATCAAATGATATAGTGGATGGTTCCTCACCTAACAAACCCAAATTGAAGATAAAACATGTTTTCCATGTAGTAGTCATTTTAAGTTTTCCAATTATAAAAAGCTTTCATTTTCCCCATCCACACTCATTTTCACTCAAGGTTTAGATTTGCAACAACAATACTATATTTCCCAAAAACCTAAACATGGCAACAAATGTAGTAGCTACATGTGCACGCATGAAGTGGTAAAGATTATTGGAACTGATTAAGAATGTTATGCTTTCATGACACAAGCTCACCTCAAAGTTGTAACTAAGCCCCACTTCAAGTGACTGCTCAGACAGTTTGAAGTTACCTTGCAGAAGGTGAATCTGTTGATAGCATACGGAAAAAGAAAAGTGTCATAACTGTTTAGAAAATGCATGCATTATAACTGTCTTCACAGAATTATGCAAACCTAGTGATTTTCATCTATATATGGGATGTGTTTTTTTGTAATGACCATGAGTTAATTGTACTCCAAAAGTGAAGCCCCTCAGACAATGTATTATAGACTAACTAAACCAATACAAAATTCTGATTTACCACAATAAGTGATATTTTCTTTACTTCCTGGTTCCAGAGGTCTTACAAAAATACCCTTAAAAAAACAAGAGCATCAACTAACTTGGGCCATCAAAAGATGTGCATCAGAAAATGTTGGATCTTGGTCCAAACAATGAGTCAGCATGGCTTTAGCAGCATCAGTTTCTCCTGGAAGAAAAGCACAATGTCCATAGAATTCATGGGTTATAAGGTAGTGGGTTTAATGTACCACACACAGTTTGTTATAACCGAGTGAGATGGAATTACAAATAATAAAATTCATTCAACCAAAAATAATATCTAGTGAGTTGCCACACTTCCACCCCATTACCACTGTTTTTGCCTCTTTTCTTTTAAATCTTTTTGCTGTTTTCCTTTGCACAATCAAATTCTTACCAGATAAATACTTGACTTTAGCCATTAGGTACAAGCCCTCCAGTAATCCAGGAACACTTTTTGTCAAAGGATCCAACACAGCTGCACAGCGTTTGAGAAGTGGAGGAGGAGGCTGACCAGGGCTTTGAGCCTGACAACAGTTTGAACCACAATCAAAAACTTTAAAAGGGCTTAAGGTTACTGTATTTTAGGACATGTTTGCCCATTCTTCTCATATGATGAAGGCAAAGTCAGCTTATGAGTGAAATGTCCCATTTTAGTGGACCTTACCTCAGTTTTAGTGGCATATATGGCATGACTAGGACATTTACAACTACAGTAACTCCACCCTGGACTCGATGCCAGTCCATTGCAGGGCTATCCCTACATGTTTTGTTAGGTTTCCATGGCAAATTGCCACAGAAACTTGACAAAACAGTTTTAGTACATACCACACAAGTGAATGGTGCTTTTAGTGCATGCTGACTGTGCAGAAGTGAATAACAAGTATCATTCACCTCCAAGCAGCTGTAAAGACAATTTACATCATTGTAAAGACAAAAAGAGTTTAATTTCCGACTATTTTTCAGTATTTTGGGAGAAATGTTATTTACCATTTTTTGGTATCTGTGTGGTACATACTAAAACAATCATTCACCACAGTGTCTGTGAAAGTGGTGGATGTTTACCTCACCACTTCACAGCTTGGTAAATATCCACCAAAGCGTCTCTGCCAAGAAAACAACAGAAAGACCTTGCCAAAAAGCAAACCGGGCCCTTCAAATTGGAGTCTGGCCCTCCAACTTTCAGGACACCAAATTTCTCAAAAATTTTGCTCATCCATATCCATTTTGGCTTTTCTGTGTTTCAAATTGACCTTCACTGTAAAGGCATCCAATAAATTAAACTTAACTATTCAATTATACATATTATGTACATGTATCAGCAATCTGCAGACACAAATTCTATGGTTGAGAAACTTACTTCAGTGGGAGCAAATATGAGGTAGTCATTAATCACTTGAAGAAGAAAATCTGGGTTCAAGCAGTAGAAATACTTTACACCAAGGGCAAGACCCTGGAAAACAAAAGCAACAAAAACTAAAAATCTGCAAGCTAAAAGCTAAAGCTCAAAATAGGTTAATTATTATATAACTTCACAAGCTACTGAACTGAATGCGGTCATCTTTTCCCAGCATCTGTCTGATTGCAGCTCATTTGCAGAATATATATGCACAACTCCCAGTGAGCTAACAGTGCTTCCTCAAGAGTTTTGACAAAAATTTTTTACATCAGTAAATTGTTAGCAGTTATACAACTCATAATGAGTCATCTACTAAGCAATTTTATTTACAATGACAATACTTCAAGTGTTACACTGTCCATTAGTTCATCTAACCTTAAGAGAGGAAAAATGTGCATCAATGGTTTCATTTAGAAGGGTGATGACTTCCTCAGCTGGCTTGTTTTTCTGCCTTTGAAGTACAGCACTCAGGTATGATAGCTCCTGTGGAAACACAATTGCTTTCATATTTGCTCCATTTAATAGGAATAACTGCATGCCAGGTTTCATCTTGATTCAAATAGCCACTATGGGTGAAAATGAAATTACCCTTAAGAATAATTTTAACCACAGTAAGGTGATTTTGGATGTTCTTTGTTAAAGAAGTTCAATAACCCATCTCAAAATAGGACATGACAAATCTGTAATACTCTAAAACCATCTGGATCTAATCTAGTATTAAACTGCAAAACAACCAGCAAAATTGTTGAGGTTTTTGCTACAAGAATAGAGGTCAAGACAGAATATCCAAAGATCAAGAATTTTTGGAAACACACTCCAGTTAAAACTACAGGCAGCTTACAGATGACTTTCCAATAGATTGTTGTATTTCATTCAGGAACTCTAACTGCTGCTCAGCATCCTCAAGCTGTCCATCTATCAGCTGACACCTGATTATCCCTGACACAAAAGACACAATGCTTGAATTACTTTGTGAACATCATCTGCTGGACTTTCATGAATGTTTGCCATAATAAGCCTTTGTCAATGTTTATTAGGTCATAAAATTGTCTCATAAACCCTTCATCAAGAATGTTTTTTACCACACTGGCCTACAACTTTTTCAGTTGCTTTTGTGAAATACATGTGAGATGCACGACTAGCATCTGCCTAAGTTGAGCCATTAATTAAAGCTTTGAAATAAAGTACACTCTAGATGAATACCTAACACATTTGGTGGTTGGTAAATTTTGTAAGTTTTTCATTTTCCTGTTTCCACCTCAATTCTCTCAAAATGAAACCCTCCTTGATAGCCACTGATGCACCTACCTGTGGAATAAATATCCTGACCTTTTGCTTTTTAAATGGTATACTGAACACTTGTAGGGAGTCTATAGTTACAGTTTTCTTACAAATCCTTGTCTACTTCCATGAATAAATTGATACTCATAAATGGCCTTCTCAAAATGAATGCGAAGTGAAACATCATTCACCTGTCAGTGCTGGTACACTTGTTTCATCAAGCTTCATGGCAGTGCGGAAGGCTTTCATTGCCTCTCGGTTGCGGTGACATAAGATGAGCTGATTTCCAAGCTGTGAACCCAAAGTTAAAAAATTTTGTGTTAGACACCAAATTAAATTCCATTTACACTCAATGTGACACATGGTGGTCTATTGGTTAGCATGCTACACTCCAAATAAAGAAGTCTGGGTTTGAGCTCAATGCAGTTTTATTTTGTTGATTATAAAGAGTGAAATGATCAAGTGATGACTTTACAAAACATTACAGAGAAACTTTAAATCAGTATTTCTAATGATTTAATTTCAATTTTTTCTAAGAAAATTTTTTTTTCCAAAATTTGAGTTTCAAAACCCAGTGATATACTGGTACAGTATTTCATTCCTTCCTGCTGGGTGCTGGCCAAAACATAGCTACTACTGATTTGTTACCTTACACATTCCACTCAAAAGCCACTTTATGGTAAACCATATTGCAGTAATGGAAGGCACTTGATATGCCAATTTATAGCAATGTATAACAACTATGGATGGAGAGCAGAGCAAAAATGGCTGCACTGAACTTTCTAAACTTTTGTTTTATCCCATTTATTTGGCTTGACTTTTTAAGCAACAAACGTTTGAGTGAACTTTTTCTCCTAAAGTTTAACCATCTCAACCATGTTACATACTCTCGTGTAAACACAAATATCGACCAATATAAGCACTTATGAGCCATGAGTGATGCTCACACAAGCTCACTCACTATACCAACCACCTCACCTTTCTTGCAAGGTGTATTAAGAGCCATATCATTTGAATTACAGTTCAACTCGCCAACGCCAACTTGCCGACATATAAAATTGAGTAGAAATGTCCGCGAGTTGGTCTTCAATCCAGTACAACTTCTTAGAAGTCAAACATATAGAAAAGCAAAATATCTTAAGCAAAAAAACAATTTTTTTTCTTCCAACAAAGTCTATAAGAATCTCATTGCAAATAAAGCAAGGTAAACATTACCTATGACTATAAAAGCTTCAGACGCAAATGAGTTATTGTGTGACAACAACTTTTTAAAGAAAACTTGGCTTTCTGGACAAGATCGTCAGTAAAAAACAATTCTTTTCATTTCCAACAAAGCTTATAAGGATCTCAAGGTGAATAAAGCGAGGTGAACATTGCCAATGACCAAAAAAGCTTCAGATGCTACAGAGTTATTGTGTGACAACAACACTGTAAAGACTCATCATGTCACTTGAAGTTGTACTGGATTGGAAATCAACTCGCCGACGTTTCTACTTGATTTTATACGTTGGTGAGCTGGCTTTGGCAAGTTGAACCGTTGGCAACTTGACTGGATACCTATCATTCCTCGAGACCTTTGGGTCCCACCACCAGTACCAACCAAAGGGGCTTGTAGAGTAGCTGAACTAGCCTTCAAAAGGTTCCTTAGGGAACAAATACGACTAACTCAGAGAGCTAAGGGAGATGGGAAAAAAGAGACTGAGTCTATTGCTAGGAGCATAACAGCCGCTCTTTTTGCAGATGAGGCCAGTGAAATACTTGAAAAAATCAGAGTTAATACCCAAAGAATATTTAACACCACTAAAGATAGACAACAATGCAAGTTTCTGAAACTTGTCCACGGGAAACAAGCTTCTGCTGTTTCTAATGTTGACCACCACCTCAAGTTGACAAAAACAAATTGGTAATTAACTTATCTTCACACCCCCTTAGCAATACCAAGGTATCATTACTAAAGAAAGGGTTGCAGAAACTCCATCCAACATCCCAGCCATTGAAAAAGTTGCCAAAGTCAAGTCAGCAATAAGAACGCTTGACTCAGAGCAAGCAGACACTGTAAGACAAACTGTAAGCAGTATCCTTTGACAGGCCAAACCACCCAAGTCTAACATCACTAAGGATATGCGAGAAGCCCTTAAGAATCTAAAACAAGACGACACTCACTATCCTGCCAGTGGACTAAGACTGCACTAGTGTAGTCCTAGACACAAACACATACTTCAACAAAATGAAAACGTTACTTGAAACATGTCTGTACCATCTCCTCAACAAAAACCCAACCAACCAGCTAAGCTGTAAACACACTGACGAGCTTCTCAGCTTGAAACAAAGTGTGCATCTATCAGAAACCATCAACAAGAAGATCAAACCTAGGCACAAAAAGCCACCTAGGATCTACAGCTTACCTAAGATACACAAGCCCAACATACCGTTCAGACCAATTGTATCATGCTTATGATTTGTCAGCATACTTATTAGCCAATATCCTTTCCCCCTTGACAGGGAAGTCAGACTACTCAGTTATTAACTCTAGGCACCTCATGTCAACCATCAGTCATGAGAAAGTACATGATAATGAGGTCATGGTATCTTTTGACATAGAATTGTAGTTTACAAATGTACTTATTGAGGGTGCAGCTCAAGACACATCGGGAAAACTAGAGAATGATGCTGATCTTGCTACCCGCACAAATTTAACACCTACACAAAATGCCGACCTCTTGAATTTCGTCTTAAGATTGACATATTTCCAGTACAACAGATGGATTCATGAATAGCAAGACAGAGCTGCTATGGGAAGCCCTCTTTCTGCAGTTATAGCTAACATCTACATTGAAGAATTTGAGGAACAGGGGATAGCAAATTAAAAGCGACTTACAAACCTAAGATCTGGAAATGATATGTAGATGATACTTTCACAGTCTCAGACCAGGACCATGTCAACAGCTTTTTACAACATCTAACCAGTCAACAGCCTACTATTCATTTTACCATGGAAATTGAGAAAGATAACACCATTCCTTTTCATGAAACAACAGTTACAAGGGACTCAGACAGTCTTCTCACTACCACAGTTTACAGAAAGCCCAACCACACTAACCAGTACCTAGCCTATGATTCACACCACCTTCAGTCAGTGAAGTGTGGTATTGTTAAGTATCTATACCAGTGAGCCAAACACCTTACAATGAAACTGTCAGTTACCTCTAAGGAAAAGAAACACTTGAATGTCATCAATACTTGTTTCTGATGGTTATCCTTCTTCATTTATATGAAAACTCGCAAAGACAACAAGGGTAACAGCACAGTTCTCCATTACATAGAGGGTGTATTTGAGGTTTTTTGCTGCTGCCTACAACATCAAGGCATATGGACCATTTTCAAGTCTGACACAACACTTAGGTCTCACTTAGTATGAAACAAGAAGGTGCCATTTACAAGATCTCATGTGAATGTGGCAAAGTGTATATCAGCAAAACAAGGAGATCAATGTATAAAGGATAAAGGAACATGACAGAGACATACAGTTTTCTCGTACTGTGGTTTCAGAGAATGCTAACAAAATGGGGCATATTCCTATTTGGAGCAAGGTTAAGTTTATTGATCATGACTCCACTGGTACACATTTTAGGTGACAGATCGATGAGGCTATCCATATATAAGACTTCATCCCAACAACATTAATAGGAATAGTGGAATCAAAATTGCCGAAGCTTGGATACCCATGATCAAACAATACAACAGCCGATCAATGAGGACTTATGAGGGAAAACCATCTAACAACTGGAATAATAATGAGGATCAAAATGCACCAATGGCAGTGAACCAACTTGCTACAAATAGTGACATGTAAACAATAGACCTCATCACCTGATGAACACTTGCAGTACTGCAGTTGAAATATTGCAATCAACATCCAAAGTGACTCCATCATGAGACAAATGAAGAAAGTTCATCTCCTATCCTAAGAGCACTCATGATCATTATCTCAAAATCAGTTGTCTTTTTAATTTTTTAACTTACTGTGCATGCAGAACTTTTTAGGGGTACTTAGGATGAAATTCTTCCAATTAACACAAAAGTAAACTGTACATTAGATATACAGCATAGCCCATAATAGCTGCTGCCTTAACCGCAACTACTCACATGTACATGTACTTACTTCTGTCTGAAACTCTGCACTGTTAGGAGCAAGTGATTGAGCTCTTTCCACCAGTGTCAGTGTCTGTTGCAACACTAAATCATTTCTGCCACACTGAAAACAATAAAATGTGTTAATTACTAACTGAAAAAAACTTCTCTTCATTATCAAGCACATCAAATATTTACAGGACCTTTGCAAAAGCATCAAACTAAAATCAAATATTTTTGGCAGGGTTTGACAAATTCTAGGTCTCTATTTGTGCATACAGTCAGATGAAGGATTACAAAAAATTCAGTACAAGTATATTTTCCCATGACATGTGGGTGTTTTCAAGTTTAGCTTGGTTTGGAACTGTAGTTTTTCCTTTTGTTTTTGTATATGAACATGTTATAATGATGTGTCTGAAATTAAGGAAGATTAAAATTTTAACTAGAGAAGAAACCTTTCAGTTATATTATTTATAATCAAATCAGCAGTAATAAATGATATTTTATCAATAAATTTGTAACAGCTTTCCTCTGCCAAGACCACCAACCAATACATGGAGGGAGATTCATGATTTAACAAAGAATAGAAATTATTGTTATAGAAATTTCTAAGTGTTTAGCTTGATAAACAATATACAGTAGTAACATACCAGTCTGCTGACTGCTTGGGACAAATCATGATATAGATAAGAATTCCTTGGTTCACATCTGTCTACCATCTGAATTAATTCTCCTAGCCTGTCTGAGGCCTGAAACAAAGATGTCACATCTATTTAAGAACAACCTAACTTTCTTACCAATTTAATGGTAGACCACTAACTCTGACTAGTGAGTCAGTATTTAGATTCATTTTTTTATAAAAAACTTAAATAAAGTAAGAACTTCTTTTTTCACCTCATTATACTTTCCATCTCGACACAGTGTGTAGAGAACAACCATCCGCTGTGCTTCTATACAGTTTCTGCTACTATTCAGGGCTCTAAAAGATAAATCATTATAACTGAATCATGGTAACAAATGACACACAGACTGATCTTTGAAATCTCTCCTTTGTTACTTTAATTTCACTCTAAAATATACAACATATTTTCAAATCATTAGAGAGAAAAGCATATAGCTGCATTGTACAAGTTTTCATGTACTTAGAAGCCCTATAGGGAACATAATTTAGGATCCCTAATTAAATGATTATATACATTTTTTCCACCAAAGAGATGCATATTATATTATCTGCTGGTTCTTGTCTACCTCTGAGCTGTCTCCAGTGTTTGGTCCCAGTCTTGCAGAGCAAGCTGTAGCTTCATTTTTTCAATCAGAGCAGGTATGAAGTCTGGATATCCTACCACAGCCTGTAAAAACAGTTCAACTGGTTGATATGTGTAAAAAATGGATCACAAAAAATCTTGCTTCCTCCCAAACAAGGTGATTATACCACTCAAGGACTTATTTTTAAAATAGAGGAAAAAACAAAAGCAAATGCTGGTAGTTTTTAATTGGGTATTGAAAAGCCAAATCCAAAATAATCCCAGCAACCAATCATAACAAAGTTTACATTATTATTAGCCAATGAGAACTCAAAATTGAAAAAAAGCTAACTGGTTCAGTGTGGGACAATACAAATGACCAAGTTATAGTTATTTTTAGTTTTGCATCTGTTTGGTGGAGAGGATGGCACAAGTGCTCTGGACCAGTTGCAGAGCAAAGTTAAACAAACCCAACTGATCCTAGATTACTATTGATACTCAACTGGAAATTAATTTATTCATAGTAATACCAAAACAATTATCCTACTCAGGATCCACAAATATTTTATAGTAATTAACTCCCTCAACTTTGTCTCAGGGACCATTCAACAATATTCACTTTGCCTTCAGCAAACAAATTTCTTCAGCAGTAAAGTAATTGTGAGCAGTCCTTTTCTTTCTATTATGACAATTTCACCACTTAAACCACTGCAAAAATTAGTTATTTAACTTTGGAACAAATATCTTCTTATTTACTTTTTTATAGTTTTTCCTAAATTTGTTTTAACTGTGAATGATTAATTGTAGCTAGTTATTAACAGATGAAGAGCTACTTGTTGGAAATGGTGTTAATAACTTGTTGTTATTATTATCAAATTATTGTTATCATTATTATTTTATTATTATTACTACTAATGATTGAATAGGTCAGTTGAAAGTGGTGTCAAATGATTGCTTTGTTAAAAAAATTTGAAACACATACTTACCTGATTGATGAGTTCCAGTGCACCGCTGAAATTATTTTTTGTCTCTAAGTACTTTGCCTTTTATCATGTATAAAGAAAAAAAATCTACCTTAATTTTTACCAAAAGTATGGAAAAGTCATTTATCTTTCCTTCACATTGTTTTCCATCTATTTTCTCATTATTCATTTATTTATGGGAAAAAAAACAAAGAAAATTCAAATGTATAAGTGCATAGACAATGTGAAAGTGTATGATTTACTTGAAAATAAGGTGCATAAAAAAACTATAATCAATGCAACTATCAGTGTTCTTCCACAAACAATTAATATATGTTATTCACCACCTGGGAGGTCCATATTGGGAAAAACTGTGCCTGAGGTCTTGATACTCAAGACAGAGGGCACAGTTTGTCCCAATATGGACTGACCTAGGATGGTAAATGACATTTTAATTAATAAAAGCTAAGTTTTCCGTTTGTCTCACGATGTAGTCATGTGTGATGTAGATTGCAACCTTTCGAGGCAATGAGGTCGACTGGTCATGCGTGATCTTATAAATCATGATGCTCTGCTGTGATTAATTGTTTGTCAACAGCTCTGATTGGTGCATTTTGATCCTTGTTGTTCTGCCATTTCAGAGCATGCCTACAATTACACCGGACACAAGCCACTCTGGAACGAAGTAAAGTTTATTGATCATGACCCTTATTACACGCACAGGGTCAAAGAGGCAATTCATATAAGACTTCACCCTAACAATATCAAAAGGGATAGTGGAATAGAAATTCCAGAAGCTTGGATGCCCATGATCAAAAGACATAACAATGGGAGAGCCATGTGACAGTGGACTGCTGAGGGAGCTAATCACAGAATGTACAGTAAGGATCAAAATGCTCCAATCAGAGCTGTTGAAAAACAACTAATCACAGCAGAGCATCATGCTTTATAAGATCACACATGACCAGTCGACCTCATCGTCTGAAGAAGACTAGCAGTATGCAGTCGAAACGTTGTGATCTACATCACACATGACTACATTGTGCGACAAACAGAAAACTTAGCTTTTATTGTTATTCACCACAATGAATATCACAACCTTTTCTAACATTTTAATTTTTTTCTAACACGTAACAAAATGCTTTCCAAAAGAACCCCTAATGATTTAGGGCTGCAATTATGGCAAGATCCTCCATATGAAGAACAATTTTTGAGCAAGTAGATAAAAGAGAAAATAAAGTTGTACATAAATTCAAATGTACTTTTGAAGTTTTGAGAGTCTGCTTGTTTGTTTCCTGCAATGGCATGTGTAAATTTTTACTCTCTTCCACTGAAAAACTGAAGTCAAATTCTAGCAAATCCTAGGGAACTTTAATGCAACTTTAAGTCATCTAATTACTTGGGTTTCTGTTGTGAAATGTAAAAAATATGTCCAAATTCATGGGACTTGCAAAGAATCAGCAAAAGTATATTTTTAATATTAGAACTCAAAACTTTGCTCAACATTTTACAAAAAACAAATTGATTGATGTAATTGTTAACTGCAAAATCCTCTTGTTTTAACTTTCTGAGTTGCTTTTTGAGAAGGATTATCAATTTAAATTGTTTTTTGGCTTCTTTTATTCCATCTGAAAAATACATTTGGTATCACAAAAATAATTCATTTGGAAATCAATTTTTACAGAAAAACCAAAGAAATTTGAGAGAAAGAGAGAAGAGAAATTTGATAAGTTATTTATTGGCTAAAAAGGTTGTGACAAAAGTCTTTGCTTAAAAATGCTGCCCAGCTGGCGAACCAAAGTTTATTTACATAAATTTACAACCAAGCTAGTGATGTACAGGCCATACAGTGGATAAGATACTGCCCAGTGTGAGTGGGCTGGATGAGAGAATACTTTCTGAACTCTGTACCAATCAGATTGCAGGATTTGTAGAATACCCCTCCTTACTCATCAAGAAAAAAATACTGCATGTTAGCATTAAAAACTAGTTTACTTTTCTGACCTTTCCAAGTAAAGCATCCAGATTTTTAACAACTTCAGACCTATTGAAATTAAGAAAAAAAAATTCAAAAAAGAAGTGTGATCAATTGAAAGAAGAGCTGAGAATAACAGATGAATATGCAACAGCTATACGTGGTCAATCAGAAATCATCTTAAGTATGGTAGAACTAGTACCACATTAGCACTTTCTTAACTATCTACCACTAACCCACTGAGTATTTCATCAAACATTTTGATGCTCTTTTTGGCATAGGAGTCCTTTCCACTGGTTATGTCAATCCAACCACGCAAAAGAAGGCCCTGAAATTAAAATCAATAGTAGTGACTTTCATAAATCTACTGCCACAGTTCCCTTCTTCAGCAAAGATTGTTACAAAGGAATATATGCCAGTGTCATAACAGAGCAAGACATTGATTGACAAACTTGTTGATTACCTCTTTATTATTACTAGCCATTTTGATCATTCTGTCCACATACTCTCTTGCCTTGTCATGCCGTCCTGTATGCCAGAGAAACATTCCACCAAAAAACAATGCCATTTCACCGCATGACTGCCTATCCTGACGAAGTTTTGCCTCCAGCTCTTGAACTGCTTCTCTGTCAACAAGTTTAGCTTTCTTGTGTGCATGAATGAGTGCCATGGTGGCACAAAGTAGGACATCAGGCTTTTCTTTGATTACTTCCAATTCCCTTATTGCCTCAGAGGCTCTCTCTGAGATTAATAAAAGGAAAAATAATTAGACTTCATCACTATGGTCAGTCATGGTGGTGACAAATGAAAGCAGAGATTTTTCAACTACTGGATTATATCCTTTCACAACAAAATCTACTAAAGCTTTAACTTTTATGTGTATGTATCAAATATGGGTAAGATTTCTGCACAGTCTATTGTTTTCTCTACTGTTTTCTTTATCCAAGAACTGAATGCATAATGAAGTAAGGGGCTGTGTGAAAGTCTTACCCAAATAAGCCAATCTACAACTATACTAGCCTAGGCTTTATACAATTTACATTTCCTGTCTTTCATTATCAGTGGTCTTTTAAAATGTTCCACCTGATGAACCACTTAAATAATGTCACCTTCCTCATATTACACATTGAAGTACTAATTATTTTTTAAAATCTTTTTTGTCACCAAGATACCTTTACTGCACAAACAATGATCAATTAATTACCAGGAGGATTGAAGTAATGTGACAACCTATGACCTAGTACTGGCACACTGCTAAGCAGACAGGTTATTTTTCAAAAAATAACCTTTAAAAAAGGAACACTTTAAATTTGATTATCTTCCTAAATTCTGAATATTAAAATCAGCAGGCATGATTGATGTCTCCTTCCTTAAATGACGAAAAAAACTTAATTTACACACAAGGAAAATACAGCCAATTCATGAAGGCTGAGACAATTATAGACCATGTATGTTATCATATAAGTCACTAATTAGTCACACCTTCCATTAAAACTCCAAACGCCTTCCAAAATATCAATACTGGATCGTTGCCATACTTCTTCAAGCTCTCCAGACACGAATTCTGCAGATGTCTGTAGTATTTCTCGCGACAGTAGTAGTTAATATAAGCCTTTAAAATAAAACCAAGTTTAAAAAAAATACATTTGCCGTTTATTCCAACTAAATAAGCTTATGGCAACCGTGGCAACAAGATATACGCTTCAGTCAAATTGTTGTTTTCAAGTCACCTTCCCGCAGCTATACTTACCAGAGTAACTGTATCACTTGAAGCCATTTTGTATGTCTTCTGCAACTAACTCGTAAATCTCTTTAGAATAAATATTACTTGTAGGAGGGAATTATGTTCTTAATTTTAATGTGTTTTGGTTACCAGACATCCGCCATATTTTGACCGGCCAAAATATTTCCCATGAAGCTCTGGTGAATCCCATAAGACTTTGTGGGTTTTCAAAAGTCAATATGGCGGCTGTAGAGGGCAGCCTGGAGGAAGAAGCTCTCAGGCGAAGAGAGCGGTTAAAAGCCATGCGAATCAAAAGTGGATTACCGGAGCAGCAGGTGCTTGATACATTATGAAAGTTTTATTTTTTCTAATATTTCTCTTCTCAGTATGAATTAAACAACTATCACAAATTGTTATCCCTCATTCATCTACAGTAACGGATCTAAGACTTAAGATTTTACATTTTACGAGTCTGAATTTCACACTAAAAGCAAATACGGCGGTTTAATTTGTACTATTCCTCACAACAGACTTCTACCGATAGCGACTCCACGAGAGGAGAGAAGCGATCTCTGGAAGAGTCATCTCAACTCATGTGAGTACTTTTGTAGATCAGGCGTCCTTGTTGATTGTCTCGTCTAGGAGAGCTTCGGGAAAGATGTTATCATACAATTTTTGTCTCTTTCTCGTAAACCGTAATACCCAGAAGAATTTATTCAAATAATCAATCGAACTGAGCGAATGATACTGGTTTTCAAACTGCCTGAAGAGTTATATTAAATCTGAACTATTCAGTATACAAAAATCCTTAGTAACTTTGGTCAACTCTTCTCTTGTGCTGTTGATGTAAAGAAGTCAGGTATAGGGAGGGCTAAAGAAGGAATGACAGTGATCGAGTTTTTTCTTTCTTGTTTCATTATTTAAAATTCCATTTCATTTTGAATCTAAAAACAGTGATTTCATTATATATCATTACGCATATTTTTCTTTTTCTAGCACTCTTTTTTAGGTCTTACATCACTGTTTTGTTACACTATGTAATTGTCACCTTTGCACTTGCACAGCATGCACAACTATGCAATTAACATAAGCATGAGCTTCGCACTCTGTATAAATTATAATGATTTCGTAATGAATAAAGTTGTAAGACTCGACATGGAACCGAGAAAATAACAGTTTGATTATCTTAGTTCTTGTTAACTCTTTTATAGACCTCCAACTAGGTTGATTAAGTTTAGAAACTATCTGCCTCGTGATGAGACCTTGAAAGAAAAGAAAATACCAAATACAAAACCTCTTTCAGGTGTGTTTCTACTATTTTAGCTGTGTGTGGTGTTTCTGGTCTCTTTCCTCCTTGATCAGAAATTTCTGTGTCAGATATTTTCCAAGTATTAAATGGATAAATGAATATTGACATGTGGCAATTGTATCCTGGTGATGCTTTATCTAATTGGTCTTGATTCGTCAGCCAGTTGACCTGAAAAATTATTGTTGCATGTATTTTTAAGGGATTGTCTAAGAAAATGTAGCTGGGGGGAATTAAGTGCGTTAAAAAACTGTATGATTGTTTGTTCATTGAGAATAATTTAGCCTAAAATTTACAAGATTGTGACTACAATCTGTGATAATCTTCTTCATTGGTACCATTCTATTTTTATTTTTTCTGGGTTCAAAATGGCAAAATTCAGAAACTGTAAACATCAGAAATAATAATGAATGCTTTTGTGCTCAAAGGAAAAACCCAATTGGGCATCAGAAAACTAAGCCACAAATGAAAATGGTAATAGGTTTGTGGTTTAGTGATTTTCTTATGTGTCCTGAACATTATTGTGATTGGTCAATACAAAACTGACTTGTCAGACTCAAAGCAAAGTATAAGCCTTTGTATTTTCTTCTTTCAACTGTTTGATATCAGAATTCTTTTGCTTTCTTCAAGTCATTTGTATTTTTTTATTGTGGCAATACTGATACAGCTCCTTTTTAGAACTCATTTGATATTTGTGTCTTGGGCTCTTATTTTATCTCACAGTTGAAGATGAAGTGCAAGAGCACCTTGAGAAAGCAAAGGCTGACAAAGTTATAGAAGAAGTGGTAAGGAAAACCACAGCTTAACATAGAATGAACACATGTCTTGAGATTTAAAGGGCAGTGTACTTGTTATGTTCCTTCAACATGTACATTTGTAATATTGATCCTTTACTATCTGTCACCCTGAGATCAAGAAGTATGGGAGGTTAATTTATCAGTTGTTTATGGCTTATTTTTGGGATGGAGGATAGAGAAAATTTGAATCAAACTTCACCCAACAGGTAAGTTTCAAAAACAAGGAGAAGGAAAATTTACTAACTACAATTTGCAACACTAGCCCTACAAATGATAAGGAGAATGCTGATTTGAATGTTTACTTCTCTATATAAAATGTAAAATGGCAAGCATTTCCTTGTAAAAATATTCAACAACTATCTTTTTTTTTGCTTATTTTACAGGACCTGGCCAACTTGGCACCAAGAAAGCCTGACTGGTTAGCTCTGATTTTTTTGTTTTGTTTTTTCCTTTTTGTTTAGTTTTAAGACCTGAATATGGCTCTTTGATGCGTTTCCTCTGTAGTATTTTAACAAACTCGCCCAAAATGAATTTGAAACTCCTGGCAAAAAACCAAAATCAGCCAACTAGGTGATGAATACTTGTTAAAGAAAACAAGGGAAAACATTTTGTTGTATTACTCTGAGTGATCTTGATGAACTTTTGTGTTTTGGAATTCAGATAATAACAATTGTCAAAAATCATTGATCCCTGGTCTGCTATGTAGGGGAACTTCAAGACTGCATCTTTTGCTTTATATTAAGATGTGATCTATATTTGAAAGATTTTTGAAATTCATCATGGCAAAGTTTTCCTTAAGACACAATTGCTCCTGAACATATTTGGATTGCAATGTTTTGACAGCATTTTTTGCACAATGTACAGTGTTTAAAAAAATTGTCATCTAAGTCCTGCAACTAGCAATAACATTTATTGATTTAGAAAGTTATATATACC